>NC_083354.1:94015672-94318703 GCF_030254825.1 Meriones unguiculatus | reverse complement strand
AGAAATTCTCAGCTATTAATAGGATTAGTATTTTGTCATTCAGTACTTTTCACGTCTAATAATCAAGCACTACTTTTCAACTTATTTTTCACCTTCAAAGAAGACCGTACTTTCTGAGGTCTAGGTTGCTCACAAAGTTGCCACTTTTCTGAGGGAAAAAAAGACAACCACACTCCATCCCAACTCAACCTCCCTCTTCCCTCCCTCCCCACCCCAAAGACCGAGATTCCGAGCACGCCAAGGCTGAAAGTCCGGTTTGTCTCTGATACTTCTCAGTTCCTGCCTCTGCTTTGTTTGCCCTGCAAGTGTTTCGCAACTAGGAGAGGACCAAAATAAAGGGGATGAGGAGAGCAGCTTCTGCTTTCCTGTAGCTTTGGGGTCGGTCTCGAGGTTTTCGAGGGAAGGGGTGTTTAAGGCTTCTCCGTGCACTGTTTGCAGAGGCTGGATGAGACGCTGTTGAAGAGAGCGCACTTCTCGGGGCAGGAAGCGGTCGGCGGCAGCCCGGCACTGAACGGGTAGCCGGCCGCCTGCTCGTAGGCTCCGAGAGCAGGGTGCAGGGCAGCGGCCGCGGCAGCAGCAGCAGCTGAGCTGGGCAGAGAGGCGGCCGAGATGGCCTGGCCTTGGTTGAGGTAGGCGACTAAGCGCCGCATCTCCTCCAGGGCCTGCGCCTGCATGAGGATGTAGTTCTTGGCAAGGAGCAGCGTGGCGATCTTGGAGAGCTTCCGCACCGAGGGGCTGTGCGCGTACGGGATGACCGCGCGCAGCTCGTCCAGCGCGTCGTTCAGGTCGTGCATCCTACGGCGCTCACGGGCGTTGATGTTGAGGCGCAGCGCCTTCTGCTCTTTGGATTTCTTGCTGCTGCTGCCGCCGCCGCCGCCGCCGCCGCTTCCCCCGCCGCCTCCCGTAGGGCCCCCCGAGGGGAGGCCGGAACTGCCGTGCAGGTGGGCGTTGGAACAGCCCTCGACCACCTTGGAGCCGCCACCCCCTGCTCCCGGGGATGCCCGCGGGTCGGGGGCCCCGGCTCGCAGCACTAGCTCGCAGCGGCCGTCGCTGTCGTCGTCGGGGCTCTGCTCGCCGCCGCTGCTCTCTGCCACGGAGCCGCGGCCAGCGCCCTCGCCGTACTTGAGGCACAGGGCAGCCCCCGCCGGCAAGCTGCCCAGGCTCGGGTCGCCCCCGACGCCCGCCGAGCCCACTAGCAGCCCGGGGACACTCACCCCACCACCGCCCGCGCCGCTTCCTCCTCCGGGCGGCGGCAGCAGGAGCCCGGCCCCTTCGGGGTCAGCGGGCTCGAAGCAGCCCAGGGGCGACGAAGATGGTGCTGGGCGTTCACGGGACGGGGGAGCCAGGGACAGGTCCATGCCTGGGGGCGTGGAGCGGAAAGCCGCCTCCAGGCGCTTGGCGGTCGAGGCGCCTAGGCTCTTGTGCAGGAAGAGGTCGTCTTCGCTCGCGGCCGCCGTGCCGAGGTGCAGCCCGCGCTCCATCGGCCCGGCCCGCCGCGAAGCCCCGGCCGGCCGCCGCTGGGCTCGGGAGTCAGGCGGCCGCACGGACGCGCGCCAGCCGGGCTCCGGAGCTGCTGCGCGCGTAGGTCCCCGCGCTGCCAGCAGCCCTGTCCCCTTCTTTCTTTTTCTTTTTCGCCTTCCCCCGCGCTCGCCGCCTCCTCTTCTTCTTTTTCTTCGTCTCCAGCCGACGGTGCTGGCTGCTGGGGCTCACCATGGGCCGCGGCCCCTCATGTTGGGAGGGTGGTTGCGGAGGGAGTGGAGCTGCTGCCGCTCTGAGTCCAGCCCGGCGCCTCCTCTCTGCACCGTTTATCTTGCTTGGATTCACCTTCAAGAGATTTCCGGACCCATCAACCAGTCGCCGCCACAGACGGGGGAGTCTTTTACATCATTATCTCTGAGTAGGTTATTATGAAGAAGACTCGCCTGTTGGGACAGCGCTTTCTACCCAATCAGGTTAACGTTTTAATTAATAGGATTAAAACGGTAACAAACAATCGCAGGCGCTATCTGGCCTCGAGTCTGAATAGTTTCATTTCCCAGGTCTGAAGACAGGCAGCAGCCAGAGCTTTATAAAAGGCGCCTGCTCCATTATTCTGCCTGCCATCTGTATACACAGCTTAGCGCATATGTTTGCAAGGCGCTGGGTCCTGTTAGTAACCCAACAACTGCCTTTAGCTTGACATGTGTGGCGACTTTCACTCATCAATGAGCACACTAAAAGCCCTACTTAGAGCCCAGGATGTTCTTTGCTCCTTCAGCAAATTGTAGATTGGCGGTAGAGGCTGGGAGTTCGGTGCAAAGCAGACTCCCCCACCCGCCCCCGACTGCACACCACCTCTCACTAGCCCTCACTCGCCACTGCTGTTTCAGCTTGCGCAGTTACCCTCACCGGAGATTATTACATTCCGCCCTGTTCAGAACGCGTCTGCATTTGGAGATGGGACCTGGGGTGGTTGGGGTGTGTGTGTGTGGGGGGGGGGATGGGTTAGATCGGTCCCTCCTGGCTTGCCTAGAATTTACCCTAGATCTTCAGCTAGTATGCAAAGCAAACCAAGAGCGAATCCAGATTTTTCTCCCACCATGACTTTCCCTCACACCACATCCTACACGGATGAGAAAAATTAAAAATTAAAAAAATTAAAGCACCCAGATGATAATCAAGTTGCATACATAGCCCGTTTGATTTAAAATTCGAAGGGAGGGGGGCGGAGAAGACGTTTGCAGAGTCCTCACACACTGTTAAAGTGGTGGTGACAGAACGCGCTGCTTCGTGGACAGAAGAAAAAAAAGAAGTAGTCTCAAACTTTCATCAAGATTTAAATCCAGTTACTTCGCAAGAGTGAGCGTCAAGAGTCAGTCGAATCCTCTCACACACCAAGTGGGGGCATTCCTGCATAATTATTTAGCTGCAAATGTATCGCCGCCACTCGGAAGCCATTTGGGGACATCTGGATCCATCTGGGCTGTTCCTGGAGGGTTAGTTCGAGGCAGAATTATGAACACAAGTGCTCTCCGAATGGAGACGGTGCTTCTGAGTTCGTGCTTCTGAGTTCGATCTTTCGAAGCACATGGTTTTTTAGCAACTAGTTTTCATCCTTATAAGTAAAAACAATATTCCCCAACATCTCCAGTAAGCCTTTCTTATGAGGCAGAATTACTGAGGGCTGTGCAGTCTGGGGTTTCTCTGGTTTCATTAAAAACCTTTTAATTGTGGCTTTCAGAGTTGGCCCCAGGTGTTGGACTCTTTTCATTATATTTTGCTCTAATGTGATGAAATTCTAATTCTCTCCTTACCATATGGTTAAATTTCCCCACTGAGAATTAGTTGAAAGGGGAGAAATAATCTATTAATCTCTGTAATAGATTCACAAATGAGGTTCACTGCAGAATCTGTTTTTGAATAGTAATATCAAAACAGTTGGGCACCTTATTTCATACAGGAAGCATGAGGGCAACAGGGAAATGTCAGCACTGTCACCTGGAAAGGATGGAAGCAAGCCTAGTTCTACTTTTCCAGAATGATTGCCTGAGTTGCAGCTGCTAAAGGAAAGAAACCCCGATCAGGTCTTCTGTTAGGGTGTTCCTTCAGCTGTATGGGAACCCAAACACTGAGAACCAGCGGACCAACTGAAGCTCTATTGCCTGAGATCCTGGCTGTGAGCAGAAGGCCTGCTCACGTATAGCTGTGAACCAAGGCAGCTTTGGTGCAGGGCGGTGCCTCCCTTGCGGCTCTGGCTTGCGGCTTCCTCTTTCCCTCTTCTGTTCCTAGCAGCTGTTAAAGTGTCCCTTTAGGAAGCTAAAGACGCACTAGTGTTATTGTTTGTCAATTACCAGTTTTGTTTTCAGAGGGATCATAAAGAACGGTCTCTATAAACTGGCTGATAATAGGATCTTATCAGGCTACTAACAAAAGGATGGAGGCTAGCACCGTGCTGGTTCTGGGCAGAGTGGCTAAAAGTCTTCCCTAAATCTAATTTCGTTCTCCGGTGTATTTTACTTGTTCTCTGGAACTTTCCTCGGGCTGCCCAGATTCCATCGGGTTCTTGAAAAGGTTTTTAAAGAGCATAGGATGTAGTGAGGACCAGCTTACAGTAGCTCTAACTCGGCTGTCCTGTATCTTTCAGAGTGGCATCCAAGACGGGCAGGGAGATTAAAACAAACAAACAAACAAACAAAAAACGCCGACAGTGGCAAATATGTCACCAGCTTTACACAGCAAGTCCCCCCAACCTGTTTTGTTTTTTTCATAGATATTGGCTATCGCATGATGAGTTTCCCCGTTCCCTTAGTCCCACCTCTGATGCCCTTCAGCCATTCAAAGCTCTACAAGAAAGTTTTGCTCAACTTTATTCCCCTACGAAGTAGCCACACACCTCTTCCGATGTTGGAGAAAATCTCCCCAGGCTCCCGGAAGGAGGTGGCTGTTTAATAGTGGCAGAAAAGTTGTGCTGGGGAAATGGCCAGAGAATTTATGGAAGCTCTAAACGCGGGCCTTATAACCACCGTCGGGGAATGGTCTTCCAGGTTTATGCACTCGTAAACTTTTGCTGATTGCTTCTGGGAAGTTGTCAGGCACTTAACACTGCATTTATCTTACAGGGCAATGAAAACACATCTGCCCGATGTCTTGTTACCCGGTGTAATCATCACCAACCCGAGGCACTGCCTTAACTTCCTTTGACTTTGTGTGGAATCAGGCAGCAGGGGTTCTGGCCCAGGGGAGGGTAAAGTCAGCAGCTCTCTCCAGGGCCTCTGACTGCGGAAACTCTAGAAATTTTAAAATTTGATCCTGTAGGAAGTGTTAGAGGAAAGGCCTGCGCTGTTAGAGCAACCGGCAATTTGCAAAATTGAAGAAGTCCAAAGCAGAGTTTTCATCTAAGGAGAGTTGGAGGAAGTTGGAGGATCAAGCAGGGCTTGATCCCCTGATCAAGGCATAACCACCTATCTTGAAGCATCTGTAGACACTCCCCCCCCCTCTGTTTTGCAGTTTATCCGAAGGGAGTTTTGAAAACCAGGGAACCAAGGGACAGGTTCTTTAGAGAGTGCAGGCAGCAGGGGGACAGCTGGGGCCACTCAGGGAAAACAGTTCCTGAGCATCCCTGAGTTTGGACTGGTTGGCTCAGAGAAGCTCCTTGGCCAACACATCAGAAAAGGGTGCATTTTTGGCAGTGTTGGATGCCAAATCTATACACATCAGAGCATTCTCATAAAGATAAACACATTTTATTATTGTTGGATGAAACACTCCGAAAGCCACCAAAGGAGGTTAAAATATTCAGCAGCAAGCATCACCGCATTGGAATTAGTGTGTGTGTGTGGGGGGGGGGGGGCAAGGGGAGTTGCGGATCCAAGTAATCTGTAAGTTAAACTTATATTTCTTAAATATCATTCTAATGTTTGTTTGGATTTGGAAATAGCTCAAGCAGAATCATAATGGAACTCACTCTACCTTTAAAGTGGGATGCTAGGAATTTCGCAGTGGTATTTCTGCATCTATGATAACTTTATGGCTTATATAAATTAAGCAGCCAGGAGAAGTCTGGCTGTGGCTGTCTGGGTGTTTCAATTTATCTATTTCAGAACACTTTGAAAAATAAAAAACAAAGTTGAGGGAAAAAAATCATAAACTTTAGGTTGGAACCACTCTGGGGGGTACAGCAAATTCTGTAAGACCTATGGGAACAATATGACAGACTGGGGGATGCCTCCAGCCCCACCCCCACCCCGCCCTTGAAAGTCCTGTCTATCAACAACCACTGAGCCCCCAGGGACCCTTTCTGACAAATTGTCCCTGTGCTGACGAGTCCAGTGATACGAAGTCAGCACCCCCATCCCTTTAGGCCAAGGCTCTCTTGGCAGTCCTCCAGCCCCAGGAAGAGACACCTTGACCTTGAAGTTGCCTTTGGTTTCTCTATCCTGCAGTGTTTGGCTCCGCTTTGTTCCTGGGTCTGCTCAAGGATCATGCCTCCCCCTGGTCTTTTGAGATCTCAGTGGCACAGAGTCAAGTTCATCCAGTCCTGGGGTAAAGTTTCTTGCATCCTTTTGCCCTCAGTATTTTCTCCGCCTCTTCCAAAGCTCTTAGAAAGACCGGCTCTGCAGGTGCATTGCACCATCCGGGTTGAAGGGAACCCGCCAGGAGGAAGCGGGGACCAGGACCTGAGCTGGCACATTTCTGGTAGCACTGGACCGGTCTCAACCTCCCAATTACACGTGGTTCCCAATTCCCGGGATTTTCGGATCCTTGGAAGAGTTGGGGTTTGCTACAAACTTCACCCACGGAGTTCTTCCTCTTAATCTAGTCTAGACAAAGGAGTTTGTTCCTCTCTAGTCTCTGGTGGTGCAGTTGTTTAAATATGAATAGATATCGGAGAGAAACCCCAAGCCTCCAAAAGTGGTATTTCCAGAACCCATACAAGCCAACTCAAGCCCCTTGTTGGGAGGTTCTCAATTCGGGGGACCTTCAACGTCAGGTAGTCTGCGTGACAAGATAGAAATATGCTGCGTGCCAAAACCCAGAGGACTATCTAAGCTACGTGGCTGAAACAAGCGGAAAGAGTTCACAAAGAATTCACGGTCCCCTTTCTTACTTTAGACAAAAAAAAAAAAAAAAAAAAGTGGATGTTTTCCTCAGGGACCGTAACGGACTTATTTGTCCTGTTATAGGAGTCTCTCCTCCGAAATCTTATCTTTATTATGGTGAAAAACATTAGGGAAAATGTTTAAAGTAATTCGAACAAAAATGGTGGATACTTTTAAGGTCTGACCAGAAATAGGGAAACTAAATGTTCAGCGGCGATTTGGGGTTGTTAGCTCTGAGATTTAAAACCCACAGCGCCATCTCCTGACAACCAAGGGAATATCATGGTGTATGATAATATTTGAAATAAAAAAAAAAAGAAAACAAAAAACAAATATCCAGATATCAGAGAAACATTTCATTTTATGCCTCAAAAATAACTTTAACAATAGTTTGGCTATGATAACAAGCATTACCTAGACATCTTTTGACATTAAACACCATCATGCATAGTTCCCAAAGCTAATTATTTGTAAAGAGAAGTTTGTATTCTAGTTTTACATGTATGTCAGTTTTGTACATTCAGATGTAGTTCTGGTGTGGATTTCTAATAAAATATAATTTAATTTATCGAACACATTTTTTTTCCATAAAAAGTAAAACATGAGTTAACTTCTAAGTCGGACTGAACTACTTTTATGTGAAGCTTAAGTACTGTCAAGAAGCACTCATCATGGCTTAGGTATTCAGTTACTTTATGGATGATTTATCACTATGTTGCAAAGTGTGAGTTCATTCAATAGAAGCAGCTCCCCCTTGCTTTGCTGGATGGTGCCTACCACCTATGGTGGAAAGAAGAACAGAAGCAGACACATTCTTACAGACACATTTGCCACCTCATAACATACATCAGCAAATAATCCAGCCCCATCATCTCAGGGACCTTCACTCTCTTTAGACAACAGTTCCATCATCATACAGTCCTACAGAATAGCCAATTTAAACTTTGATCCTGAAATGTCATCTAGGGTAAATATATTTCCAGAAAAGTTCAGCGCACATACTAGAATTGCACGTGTTTAAACCTTGGCACTTCTAAAGTGTGTTTTTAAGACACTTGCTTTCTCTTATTAATGAATCAAAACCTGACAAGATACATCAAGAGGGCTGGGGTAGATAGCTGATTGATTGACAAAGTGCTTACTTAGCATGACCAAAGTGCTGGATTTTATCTCAAACTTTGAAAAAAAATCAAATTATGATACCCCTATTTAAACATTTCTTGTTTATTAATTGTCGATCTTAGAGCCTGTGCTGTTGGTGTTCCTTTCGGGAAGTTGTCTCCTATGCCAATGAGTTCAAGGTTCTTCCCCTCTTTTTCTTCCAACAGATTTAGTGTGTCCAGTTTTATGTTGAGATCTTTGATCCATGACCTCCCCTATCAGTGGAATTGAGAAGGGGCATGGGAGGAGAAGAGAAAAGGAAGGCTGGATTGGGAGGGGATAAGGGAGGGGCTACAGCTGGGATACAAAGTGAGTAAATTGTAATAAAAAATTTTAAAAATTCTCATCTATGATTGCATACACAGGCCAGCTGCTTGAAACACAAATAAAAGTAGATATGCTTTTTGTAGTGTACAAAATATTATGAATACCTTTCAAAATAGCAGATCAAACAGACAAATTCAAATGCCATTTCAGTGAAAGATTAATTTTATTAATTACAGTGAAGATCTATTAAGCTAAATATTTGGACTCATCTACTCTGTCAATGTAAGATCTCCTGTTTGAAAGAAATTTGATTGTATATAGGAGGAACTAGATAAACAGATGGTTAGCTACAGAACTGTTCACAGTAAATTTTTATATTTTACATGGATTAGTTTGACACATTCTCAAATATATTTGATGAGGTCATTTGATGTCCTCTAGCAATTTGATAATTCTTGCCCATAATTATATTAAGGAAATCTTTAGCTTGTCTTTTTATTAATATATTTCACTGAAAAGTATAGATTGAGTCTGGTTAGAACACAGAAATAGTGGGAAACTAGGAAGAAGTGAGGACGGAAGAGAGAGATCACACTTGTGCTATATTTACAGTGTTAAGTTAGTATTATAAAATTATATATATAATATATATCTAGATAGAGAAATTCATAATATGTTAAGATATAACACTTTGTACAGTAGAGAAAGTATAACTACTTTTATTTGTGTATGGTAGCACAGTCCTGGAATTTAGACACCCAAGAGTCTGGGGAAGGAAAATGGTCAATTCTAAGCCAGCTGGGACTATGTTATAAGACCCTGTCTCAAGATAACAAAAACAAAATAGGAACTAAAAGTTGCAAACCATCATAACATGACTGTCAATACACAAACACCATCTTTTTACGAAAAAAAAAATACCTGCCAAATCTCTTATGGACAACACTTTACAATATCATAAGTTCATATGCCCATGGGGAGAATGACATTAGCATGCAGGTGATATTGAGACAATAATACATACTAACTTGAAGAGATGTTGGACCATAAATATGTCTCAAAACAAAACAAAAGCAAAACAATAACAACAACGACAACAAAAACCACTCTTGTCATGGATGAGTGCATATATTTCCAGAAAGATTGTTTGTAATTTTTCTACCTTGAGTTACTTCCCATAATTTCAAAAACAAAACTCACAAGAAAAAAATAAGAGAAAACAATTGTAAGAGAAGGAAATATATGTATTTGCATCTAAAGAATGCATATAGTGCATAGAACATATGGAAAGGACTGTCATAGAGACAGTCTGTTTCTTCTAAAAAGTTTGTGAATTATGATTCACACATCTGTTGGACCTGATTACACTGCTCTTTGAATTTCTTAATAAGGCAAGAATAGCATTAACAGAAATAAGGGATCTACGGCTCAGTAATATTTGTAATGTGTAATACTTGGTGATTTCCTTAAGCCTACTTAGGTTCGAGAGAAAAATGGGCTTATTCATCATGCTTTTTCTCTCTTCCTCATGGAATTAATCAGTGGAGACTAGGAGAGCAGTTTCTAAAGTGACACATGAATTTAACTTCAATACTATATTATATTTCTTTGTTCAACCTAAACCAGTCCTTTCACTTGATAGTTTATTCTTCATTTCTATCTTATTGACTTATTTTCTATGGCAACCTTCAAGTACTTGCAGGTTTCAACGAACATTTTACTAAATGAGTCATGGTTAACTCACTGGATACAGCACCTAGAAGGCAGAGATAGGCAGATCTCTGTGGGTTCCAGGAAAATCTGTTCTACATAGGAAAATGTGTCAAAAATGTTATGAGTCAGGTGGTTTTGAACATCAAAGTGTATCACTATAATCCCAACATGTGGGACACAAAATCGATAGGATTTGAAGGTCAAAGTTAGCTTTGGCTACATAGAAAGTTTGAGGCCAGCCATGGCTACAGGAAACGCTGTTTGAAAAAGCAAATAAAAGCAACCAAAAAGATCAAAGAATTTGGAGACAAAATTTGACTTTTTATTCTAAGTAACCTACCATAGTCTTTCTCTTCTGCCTTTAATAATAGCCCTATGTCCCCGTTATGGAGTGGTTGCTAAATTGAGTAAATTTGTTTCTAGTCTGTTACAAAGCCAATATATTGTTACACTAAGTTGCCAGTCTTAGTGTGAGGCTTGTACTTTTCTCCAAATGGCTGAATGGATTAAATGCTCCCACTATTTCCATTGCTTATGATCCATTCAACAGTGTTCAATTCAGTGAAAGTATTCACCTCAACGAAACCACCAAAAAATAACTTCTGATAAAATATTTATCAGACAATGAATAGAAAAGGGTATACATTCATTATACCTCTTGCTTTTGTCACCAGCTAATATGTTTATTTTTATTAAAAAAATATCTTGTCTGAATTATTTTTCTTTTTCAATCCTCAGTTATTTGTTGTGCCATGTTTTATTATTCTTCAAGATAAATTTTACTTATTTTTTTTCTAGAATTAAAATTATTCAATCTATAATCTTAGTTAAAGTTATGCTTTCTAAAATTGGAAAATACACATCATGTAAGTTAAGAGCATTATTCTATAACAGTGATTTTATAGACAGCATGCAAAGAAAGGCCTTTCTATACAAAGTTAAAACCAGGATTCACAAAAGAAAGAGTTGTCACTCTGAAAAACACCAAATTTCCTGTTCTGCAAATAAAACATCCACAAAGTCAAACATTGGTAGAAAACAAGTATGTCAAGCATACAAAGAACATCTACAAAACAAAAGTTATTTAACAGAAAAATGGGATAAAATAATTTAAGAATAATTTAACCTGGTAATTAACGTAAAAAGTAAAAATTTCCAAAATGTTATAAAAGGAGATTTAGGATTTTTAATAAAAATCAAAAGTGGTCAAATTTTAAAATAACTGTATTCAGAGTTATAACAAATGTTGTTGTAGTAAAAAATTGTTACAAACAAATGTTATAATCTAAGTAGTTATAAGTCCATGTAGAAAAATATCTGAGGATTTTCTTAAAGGGAAAAATATGCTTGCACATGATTAAATGCATTATAGTGCCTCCATACCACAAAGTAATATACTATTATAAAAAGTGATTGTGATGTTAGATGTGGTGAGATGTACCTAGAATTCCATCACTTGCAAGGACATTAAGACAGGGGCATTGAGAGTTTGAGGCAAACCAGGCCACATAGTAGAGACCATTTGTCGACACACACACACACACAAATTGAATGTGATAAGTTTTAGAAGCCATGGCCTGAGAAGAATGTTTTGGTACATAAACTGAAAAAGAAAGATGCAGAATATAACATATTTAGTACATTTAAAAGTGTGTAGGCTTCTTTTCACCATTCAAGGCAATAAACATAGGATGCATGAGTTTGCAAAATAAAATCCCAAATTTCTCTGGAACTTCCCAGTAGAACCATCATCATCTGGCTGGAGCCAGGACCCATATGTCACCTCTATGAAGTGGATCATGGGAAGCTGAACTCACTTCCCACTGTTGGAATGGGAGTCATGGTGCTTCACATTGGCAAGGAAGGCAAGCTAGAGTGCAGAAAGAAGGCTATGGTGTCTCAGTTATTACTGAGGCGGTGAAAGCAACATAAGTAAAAAGATGGCTCTTGAAGTTGTTAGAAGGAAAGAAGGCACCCATGACATACAATAAAAGCCTATTGGCATTGCTGCCCACCAGAGGACCAGCTACAAAATAATGCAACACCCATTGACAACCTACAAGCCTCAAGTGGTGGTTGACCACTGTAATTCCACACTCAGGAGTTTGAGGCAGGTGGGTTGCAACTGGTGGGAGGTTAGCCTTGGCTTTACACGGGGAGAAACTGCAGCTCTTTCATTTCCAGCTTGATAGAAACTTTATTCAATAGGTAATTTTCTTTCCCTCTTGGCAACTGAAATTGGGAGGTTGAGGGTGAGACTTTTTTTTTTTTCATAATATATATTTTTAAAAAAAACAGCTCTACAAAAAGTAGAACAATCACTAGCAGATGTTCAATTTCTGTAGGAATGAATAAGGAAGAAATTTCTGTATCTTCTATAAAGTCTCTATCAAAATCCATTCTCTTCTCCACTTAGAAATAGAATCATCGCTTTCTCTAATTTTAAAATAAACCTAAAATTATTCTGCTCTAGCTATCACCAGCTTAAACCAACTTTTTTCATTGTTGTCTTGGTCAACAATATGTTTTAAAGTAAAAATACTATTTATGAATATGTATTGCCTAACCAAACACATCTATTTTTCCTTACTGTTCACCTACACAGTTTAGGGGCATTTTCAACATTCAAAACACAGAATAATTAATTATATTGCCAAACTAGTGGCTTTACTGAACTTCAGTAAACAGAACTGGGATTTAAATTTTGAAAATTAAGTCAATTTATGCATACAGTTTTCTATGACCACAGCACTATTTTCTAAATACTAAAAGAGATAGAGATTTGTGGAGCAAGAATTCTTTTTTAAATTAATTACTTTTTTATTAATTATACTTTATTCACTTTGGATCCCAGCTATAGCTGCCCCCCATTTTTTCCCAATCTCACCTACCCTCCCTCTTCTCCTCCCATGCCCCTTCCCCAGTCCACTGATAGGGGAGGTCCTCCCACCTTCCCTCTAACCTGGTCTGTCAGGTCTCATCAGGACTGGCTGCATTGTCTTCCTCTGTGGCCTGGTAAGGTTGCTTCCCCTCAGGGGGAGGTGATCAAAGAGCCAGTCACTGAGTTCTTGTCAGAGACAGTCCCTGTTCCTTTTACTAGGGTACCCACTCGGACACTGAGCTGCCATGGCTACATCTGTGCAGGGGTCCTAAGTTATCTCCATGGTCCTTGGTTGTAGTATCAGTCTCAGAAAAGACCCCTGTGCCAAGAATTTTTGGTTCTCTTGCTCTCCTTATGGAGCTCCTGTCCTCTCCAGGTCTTTCTTTCTCCCCCTTCTTTCATAAGATTCCCTGCACTCTGCCCAAAGTTTGTCTAGGAGTCTCAGCATGTGTTTGATACCTTGCTGGGTAGAGTCTTTCAGAGGCCCTCTGTGGTAGGCTCCTGTCCTGTTCCATGTTTTCTTCCTCTTCCAATGTCCATCCCCTTTCTGAATGAAGATTGATCATCTTAGCCAGAGTCCTCTTGATTAGCTTCTTTAGGTGTACAGATTTTAGTATGTTTATCCTATATAATATGTCTAATATCCACTTATCAATGAGTATATACCATGTGTGTCTTTCTACTTCTAGGATACCTCACTCAGGATGATCTTTTCTAGTTCCCACCATTTACCTGCAAATGTCATGATTTCCTTGTTTCTAATTGCTGAGTAGTATTCCACTGTGTAAATGTACCACAATTTCTGTTTCCATTCCTCAACTAAGACACATCTGGATTGTTGGATTGTTTCCAGCTTCTGGCTATTACAAATAAAGCTACTACAAACATGGTTGAGCAAATGTCCTTGTTGTATACTTGAGCATCTTTTGGATATATGCTTAAGAGTGGTATAGCTGGATCTTGAGGTATCACTATTCCTAATTGTCTGAGAAAGCACCAGATTGATTTCCAAAGTGGTTGTACTAGTTTACATTTCTACCAGCAAATGGAGGAAGGTTCCCCTTTCTCCACATCCTTTCCAGCATGTGTTGTTACTTGAGTTTTTGATATTAGCCATTTTGATGGGTGTAAGGTGAAATCTCATTAACTTCTTTTTTTTAATATATATATGAAAGATGTTTATTAGGTGGAGATGAAGAGAGAGAGAGAAGGAGAGAGCAAGACATGATAGGGGGAAGAGAGAAGGTGCCCCAACAGAGAAAGGGGAGAGGTCATGAGACCAGAGGGCAAGAGAGAGACAAAGTGGTGGGTTGAATCTTTTAAGGAACAATCTAACCATGTCTGCCAGGTGTGGCTACCTGGCAGGTGAAACATGATGACATCATAGGTTGCTAGGCAACCCAGAAGCAGTCTGCCTAAATACTAACATTCCTCTCTTTTTCTATAATTAAAAAAATTAGGAGCTTGGACTGCTTCTCATGTTAGGCAAATTAAAGCACACAAATTTAGGTTCATTGCAAACAGCTCTTGGTTGCCATTCAAGGGGGTAAGAGAGACAGAGAAAGCATAATAGCAACAAAATGTCCAGATTACATGGTCAAGAGGAGGAGGGGAAGCCCCCTGCCCTGGAAAGTTCAGGGTAGAGGTTTGCCAGTAGAGTTGCCATCCACACGTTAACTTCTTTAAAAATTTTATTTGAGACTTTACTCTTTCCATCTATATACTTGTGTTTGTGTTGCAGTTCATCCATCGTAGTCCTGGTTGGAAGAACAAGGGTTTCTGTGTCTAGTTGCTAATGTCCTCACTTCAATCACTCAGGGATGGTTATTTCTGCATCACACTCAGATGTCTGATTGTCAGCTTTATGTCTCAGAAAGTGTTCCCTGCAATTCAGGCACAGTAAAGCATCTCCTTCCAGATAGCTTCCATGTACTATATAACTTTTATAGTCATTATAAAAAATAATTTATTGAAAAAACCTAAACCTTTTCAAACTCAAGTGACTTTTGATTTAAATGTCTGTGGTCATGCTTATGGTAATCAGTTATGGTAGAATTTTTTCGTCTGAATTAAGTTTGCTGTTTAGATTACAAAGTTTAGAAAATATGAAAAGCACTACCATCTCAAAAACTGAGAAAAATGGAGAGTCTGTGGTCCCCGTTTATCATTAGTTACTTTCGATTTGTATGTAATACAGGGCCCGGAGAAATTTCTTATTCTTTGTGTCATATTTCTCCTCTTCTCTATATTTTTTATTCTATTTGTATGGTTTTGTCGTAAAGTCCAAAGTGCAATAAGCCTTACTCTGCTATCATTATTTGAATCAGTTTGTTAGATAAAATTATAAGAAGGAATTTGAGGTATTAACAGTGCCATTAAATATTCAATGTAACAATGAGTTATTAAAGGAATTTTAGGAGGATATTTAAAGGTGATGGCACAAGCAACAAATCTCTGCAAATGCTTAGCTGTTAAGCCTATGAAGACGTAAACTCAATACACTGTGATCTGAATTTGAAGGTACTACCCTGACAGCGTTATTTCCTATGAACACGCTGATAAGATCAATGTGTCCCATACAACTCTTAGACATATCAAACAAAAATTGCACCTTTCCTACAAGACATACCATCTCCCATGTTGCTTTGTTATCTAGATTTTGGGCATTAAAATGAAATCATTCCTTGCTCAAATGCAAACAGCACTGTGCTATTTTTATATTTGCCAACTGAGCTATTCTGACTCGGACTGTGGTCAAAGCAATTAAGTCATCTTTCATCTGTGGGTAGTTTGATGTGCCAAGATCCACAAATATCATTTGTTATCGTGCTACCATTTAAAATAAAGCAATTTGCATACTACTTAAGCTCAAAACAGCTCTTCTCTGCTCTTTCACTTGGGATTTTCTGTGACCAAATCTCTGTATTTCCTTTAGCTACCAACGCTGATGCTATAACCTTTCTTTAAAACTGTAACCTAATATGTGAAAGCTATTCTGACACAAAAGCAGACATATTGAAAATAATCTCAGACTAGAGTAAAGGGACACACTTAAAAAATGAATACAGATTTGTCTTTTTTTTTTTGTGGAACTAGTGCCTATGTGAAGACATGGTTGTTAGTTATAACAATTTTAAAAATAAATCTTTTGTCTACTTCAAAGATGATAAAAAGCAAGATCACAGAACTTGTACAAAAAGAGACTTGAAGATATTTTAAAACTGTTAACTAAGTGAACAAAACCTTTTAAATTATGTGGGAAATAGTGCAGCTGATAAAACGCTTGCTCAAACAAAAGGAACTGGATTACATCTTCAGCACTCAGGTAGAAGCTGGGTGAAATGGTTCACATCTATAACCCCCTCACTGATTGAGATGGAGGAGGAAGACCCTGGAACTTGCTGATCAGGAAGCTAGATAAATTGCTGAGTTCCAGAGTCAGTGAGATGTCCTGTCTCAAAACGTTAGATGGGGAGTAAGCGAATAAGAAATTGACAAGGATGATGATGTATCTAAGAGATCATTGATTATTAATGAGTGTAACCCATAACAGAAGTGACAGCTTTGAGCCGTAGGTTGATTTGGAAGAAAAAGGTGGCAAAAGAATGCTTTCTTAAGACTTTCTTCAGTCTATTTTTGAAGATCAAAGGTCTTGGAAGGTGAAATTGCTTCAGAGCTCATTATGAAGATAAAATGTGATGCTTCATCTTCATGAGGGTAAGCCGTGAGTTTAAAACTCACTTGAAGGAGCAGCTAAGAAAGTTCCTGCCTCTGTAAAGCATGTCACAGGAATTTTATAACCTAAATTAAGCTAAGTGGTGACAAGACCTATTTAAACATCTCTGCACTCTCTGTGCTAATGGGCTCTGTTCGCTGCCATGCATTGGAACTCAGTTCCACAGGAAAACAACATAACAAATACTCAAGAATACCCCATGGGACTATCTTTAAAACTCAATATCTAAACTGTCAATCTGCCAATACAATTGCTTTTTAAGAACAAGAAGCCAATTCTGAATGAGATATGTAAATTTCCTAGAGGCCCTGGATGCTATGGAGGCAAGGTTCCCTGTAATTGAACTTAAAGTTTTTGCAAGTGCTAATATTTCCTAGATAATGCCTCTGCCACCTAGTGATAGTTCTGGGAAGCTGACCTCCCAGGTGGGCAAGTACTTGATGTAAAATACTGACAACTCAGGTTTTATCCTGGAAGCCCACACAAAAGAGAAACCTCGACATATGTATCATGGCAGTGCACCCATACACAATTAATAAGAAGAAAGATAAGAACAATAACAAGAATAAAAATAGAAAAATAATCCAAAGAAGACTCTCCCCCAGGCTGGAAGGATGTTCCAGAGCATCAGAGCACCCACATGGAGTTTTAAGCCCAGTCCCAGGGGATCAGATGCTGTGTCTTGTCCTCCCAAGGCAGAAGAAATTCCAAATCAGTTAAGAAGGTAATCTTATTGTGACACTGTGCTAATAATGAATGGTCTTGCGCTCCTTGTGCAGTGTTTCACTGTCCCAGTGTCACTCTCTTTACTGTCCTTCAGTTCAGGACCTAGACCTGTCCTGCTTATGTTTATTCTATGGCACCTCCATGTCAGTAAACAACATCAACTCAGAGGAGTCAAATAGCATGCACATGCCATCATTTTCAAACATGCAATCATGTTAATTTTTTTTTAATTTGGGCTGCTGCAGAAGAACGTAGTATCTTGGTAATAAAATGTATGAATTGAATTGGTACCGTCAATCCCTATGGCTATAGATCAATAGCATTCATGTGACAATCAAAGTACATCAGAAGAGAAGCTTGGAAGAATGTTTTTGTTTTGAAACTCTGGATTCAGGACATCTAATAATAACTTCAAAATGTAAGTAAGATGTTGGAGGCAAGACTAGTCAAAAAGTATAAATTTATATTATTATCAAAATTGGATATTTTGGTTTGAAAGTACTGTGTTATTAGTTTTATTACTTATAATTACCTAATGTCTGTTAATTGTATCTTGAGTTTCTCTTAAAAAAAAGAAAAAAACCTTGATTTCTTGTTTTAAGTTATAGACAACAATGATGCAAAGTGTAAAGCATTTTCTTCACCAAGATAATAGATATTTCTCTGATTGAAAATTCAACAAGTACTTAAAAAATAATAAAAACATAATTTTTGTTGTTGGTCTATAAATTCAGTAATATCCTATTGTGGGATATATTTTAACTTGTGTCCAAACTTATAAGTGTTTGGACACAATAAAACAGACACACATATTCACTTACTGAATTTTGTTTTGTTTTGTTTTGCTTGTATTTTGAGACGGGGTTTCTCTGTGCAGTTTTGGTTGTCCTGGATTTTCTTTTTAGATCAGGCTGGCCTCAAACTCACAAAGATCCACCTGCCTCTTCCTCCTTGAGTGCTGGGATTAAAGATGTGCTCCACCAAGCCCTGCCACTTATTGAAATATTTTAAAATGTTATTATTAATTTTATTTGTGTCTATATGTGTATATGTATGTATGTACACACTGTGGTCATGACCACATCCATTCACGCACATGTGGAGGTGTGAGGTCAACACCACTTGTCTGCCCTGTGGCAGGGTCACTCACTGGACTGGAAAGTGGAATTTGTACATGGGCTGCCTGGCCAGTAGCTTCCCAGCTATCATCCTGCCTGTGTACAACAGCCCTGAGTTATACAGGCGAGTGCCCGCATACCGGCTTTTACACCAGGGCTGGGATTTGAACTCAGGTCCTCACTTTTGCATGGTAGGCACTTCACCCACTGAGTGGTCTCCCCAGCCTGGGGATTCTATCCAGACTTATCTTTGCCTTCACACATGTCCTGAGTTTTATTGCTAAATTTATTTCTATGTGTTTTAGGACTTGATCTATTGAAAATGATGTATTTTGAAAATTATGTATTTCCCAACTTCTTATATTTTATGTATGAGAAACCCATTGATTGCTGCACATTACTTAAAACTGATTATGCTTCTGTGTATTTATCATTTTAATATTTTTCTGTTATTTTTTTCTGGGAACACAACCTTATTATCTATAAAAAAATTCAACAAATAAAGCAGAGAGGTAATTAAAATATTTCAAATTTAGTATGTCAGTTTCTTGAAATGCACTAAGAATTGAATTTACAGAGAAAATGTGCTTATTATGTTCCAGAGGAGATTAAGATCGAATGATGGAGGCTGGAGAAGCCTCTCGGTGGTAAGAGTGCATGCTGCTCTTCCAGATGACTCACATATGGGTCCCAGCAACTTATTTGACATGCCTCAACCACCTGAACATCCAGATTCAGGGAATTTGGTGCCCTCTTCTGGCCTCCAGTGTCAGCCCCAATTTACATTTATACGAATATGCGCACACACACACACACACACACACACACACACACGCACGCACGCACACACAGACATTAAAAAAATTCTTCAAGAAAAGAAAAACTAAAGATGGGGAAACTAGTTCAGTTGATAAAGTTTGGGTTTGCAATACCTGAGCTCAGTCTCCAAAATCCATGTAGAAACCTCAGTAAAAATGAACTCCAGTCTTGCTGGTGAGGCAGCCTAGTCTGCGTGGTGAATTCTAGGACATTGAGAGGCCCGGTCTAAAAATGCACACATGTACACCTATATATACTCTTACCCACATGCACACCTTAATACACAAAAGACACATGAGTAACTGCATACATCCCTATACACATGACACCTTCCTACACAAAGCACACCTATATACCTACATATACCCCTACACAGGTGGGCACTTGCATAGATCTTTTCACACATATACACCTCCCTACACAAAATGCACATGTATGGATGGATGCATTCACACACCCCTACAAACACGAATGACTGCATATATACAAATACAGTACATGTGTGTACACAACTAGACACGAACTCAAAAGAGTGAATAATCCTAACTTACATCTTAAGTTTCAATATTCACATACAAAATTATGATTGCTAGGTATGGTGGTGACTCATGCCCCTTACCCCAGCATGTGGGAAGCAGAGGCAGGAGGATTATTGCAAATTCAAGGCCAGTCTGCTCTTTACAGTGAGTTTCAGGGCACCTAGGATTATAGTGTTATACCCTGTCTCCAGAAAAACCAAATGACTAGACAAGTAAGGCATACCGGTGCATATCTTTTACTTTTTGTTTCAGAATTTGGGAGGCAGTGGCAAGGGGTCAGCCTGTTCTACGTGAAGCCCAGGCCGCCAGAGCTACATAGGGAGATTCTGACTCAAAAAAAAAAAAGCCCCCACCCTAGATCAATAGTCACACACACAGACACACACACTCACACTTGGTGCTGGGGCCCTAAGACAACTTCTGCAACAGAGTCACATTAAGCATTCCATTTGACTTTGACTGACACCGTTTTCTTTACTATTGTTTTGAGTTTTGGAGCTTTGTGGATTATTAGAAGCATCTTAACTATTTTATTATTTAAGGGAGCTTGAAAAACCTGGCACTATTCAAAAATCTGAGACATAATGCAAAGACAATTAAATATTATACCAGATGCACTCACACCATACATTTGGTTTGCAAATGCTGCTTATTTTGCGTTACGCATATTATAATTTCCTCTGGTACCTAAAACTGTGAACTTTCACTACAATATGCAATATTGTGATTCCAAACTCTTAACCCCATGTTGTTAAATTTGTATTTATTGGAGTGTGATATTTGAAAGGCAGGTGTTCTGAGTGTTACAAATGGAATTTGAAAGGGTTAACTCAACTTAAATTTTTTTTATTTATAGTGTGAACATGAAAATGAAGTTTTAAAATTCAGTGAAAGTTTTGGGAAAACAAAGTCATTTTTGGAATATTTGATAGGTGTTAACTGACAAATATACTGTTTAGATTTTTGGAGTACTCCCTTAAAATGTTAGCATCTGGTGAAAAGAAAGAATGTGCAATCCTAGTTTTGTGAAAACATCATGAGTCCCATTGTCAATAGAAAATGTCGATGCGATTGCCTTAATATTTCCTTCAATGACATTGCTTCATGGGAAGGATACAACCCACCCTTACTCCATGTCAGTGATTGCATGATTAACTTATGCTTTACTCTTTTGTTTGTATTTCTTTCTAATATTTTCATTTTGCCCTGCTGTGAATGTTGAGATTGCCTTGAGGAATGTCCATTTGCCTCCAAAGAAACAGCATTTTGAGGAATGATGAAAATATAAGTTAAGTCAAATGGACATGCCATCTTTATTTAGTATCTACTTGAGAAATGACTTGTGAAGAGAAGGCTTTCATGGAGACATCATGCTTAGTCAGTCCTTTACTCTCTGCACATTGACCCATTAATGCTCTCTGTGTTTGTTCCCATCTACTGCAACAAGAAGAAGCTCCTTTGCTGATGGCTTACGGAAAAACAGCTCTATTAAGATGTCATTAAGAGTCTTTTATTGTTATTGTTCCTTTAGTAGGATAATAGTGTAAGGTTTTTCCCCAAGGCATATAATCTATCCAATTTTAGTTCTTGACCATTTAAGCAGGGTCAGGTGTGAGTTCCATTTCATAGAGTTGGCCTTAAACCCAGTTAATAAGGGAATGGAATTTATGTAGAAGAAGAGACAGACATATTATAAGAGCCAGAGGTGGAAGATGACTCCAAGGAAACAGCATCTTCCAGACACAATAGGTCTGATAAACACTTATGAACTCAGAGACTCTGACAGCACATAGAAAACCTGCAGAGATTCAAAACAGATAAAATGCCATCACCAAGAAGGGGGTGTGAATACAAAGTCCCAGTCTTAACCAAGAAGCTACTTGCAATTAATTTCTTCTGGGAAAGGGAAAGGCAGTTTTCTCCAATGGAGTGTCACTGAGTCTATTAATCATACTTCAAGACAGAATGCAGGTACAGGAATAGTTGGCCAACTCAAGGTGGACTTGATACTTTTCTCTTATGTTTGTTTATTTTGGTTTTTGATTTCTATTTTATGGGTTTCATTTTGAATGAGAGAAAGAATATGAAGTTGGGTGGTAGGGAGATGGGAAGGAACTAGAAGGAGTCGAGAGTGGAAAGAGTATGGCTGAAATATATACTATATAAACATTTTAAAATAAAAACAAAAACATGAAATGATACCTTCTGAACTTTTGCTGTAGCTAGCTCTGATAATTGTAATAAAATGAGAGAGCATTTCTGAAACTAGCCCGCCTTCATGCACTTTGTATCTTTTCAATAACAATCCCCATGCTTCTGCCCTACTTAAAGTGTATTTGCAAGGTAAATGTCAAGTAGGTGCCAGTGGAAATGTGTCTATGGAAACAACCCCTCCTACCCTTTTTTCTTTTTAAACTGCACTTCAACCTATGTATTTTTACATTAGCATCTACATTTCTCCTTACCTCTGTAGTCTTAGGATTTTCAGCCTTGCTTGGCTTTTACTATTTTTACTCTAATTTGAATTTACTACCCCTTGACATTCTTACCAATTTTTTTCTTGTTTGGACTGAAACATGATGGCTTGTCTTTGCTGTTTTCTTTATAAGTGCCAGAGTGATAGCAGGCAGCCAGTCCACCCACTGGTGCCCTCCGTATTGGCTCAATTGTCCAAGGGCAAGAGATGTTTCCTTGCCATCCAAGGTCAGGCTCTCCCCTAAGACCTTCCATTTCTCAGGGGTCCTTCCACATCTCACATCACTCCATTTTTACTGTTTTGTTTTGTTTTTATTCTGGAGATCTAAGCATCCAGCAGCCACTCAAAACACCAAAGAAAAGTAAACAGAACTCCTGTCCTGTTCCTTGTTTATTTTTTTTCAATGCAGTTTATTCAGGAACCTTGAACAATCATCTGACCCTGGGGAAAGCCAGCCCACAGCTTAAATAGCCTCTGGGTAGCCAACCCCAGCGTGCCATGTGGGCAATGCAGATAGGTCCACATACATGGAAGCAAGCCAGATCCTCAGTCTTAGCCAAGTGTGGAGTTGTTCATGACAGAGAACACTTACCATCAGGAAGGTGGAAGGCGGAAACCAGCTCCATCTTTAAGGCTCGGCATTACGCAGCTCTCTACAGTTCCCCCTTTTTGTTTTAGACTCATCAGGCAAGAGTAGAGGTCTGATCTCTGATATTAGAAATAAACTGGGACTTTGTACCGATGTTCATTTAGGTGTCATCCACCCAAAGAGCATCAGACCCATCCGATACCTTTTTCTCAGAGGCGGGACCTGGGGCATCAACCCGCATGCAATCAGACATGCTCTTCTCTGGGTCCAAAGCGGCTGACCCTGAGTGCAGTGCTTAGCCTCGCATCCTGAGCGTAACATTTTAGCTTTTTATGGTAGCCAACCATGCTTGGGGAGACTGTCCTGCTTCAATGGCTGTAAAGGCCTGAATGGTCATGGCTGCATTACGCTGTTGTGAGACTCTAATCTTGCATATATACCACCTTGTTTTCTCCTTCTTCCGAATCTGCCTCGTTTGCCATTCTGAATGAAGATTGAACATCTTACCCAGGGTCCTCCTTCTTGATTAGCTTCCTTAAGTGTACAGATTTTAGTATGATTACCGTATATTATAAGTCTAATATCCATTTATAAGTGAGTATATACCATGTGTGTCTTTCTGCTTTGGGGATACCTCATTCAGGATGATGATCTTTTCTAGTTCCCACCATTTGCCTGCAAATTTTATGATTTTCTTGTTTTTAATTGCTGAGTAGTATTCCATTGTGTAAATGTACCACAATTTTTGTATTCATTCCAGAGGGCTTCTGAAAGACTCTATGGAGCAGTGTATCAAAACATATGCTGAGATTCATAGTCAATCTTTGGGCAGAGTGCAGGGAATCTTATGAAAGAAGGGGGAGATAGAAAGACCTGGAGGGGACAGGAGCTCCACAAGGAGAGCAACAGAGCCAAAAATCTGGGTACAGGGGTCTTTTGTGAGACTGATGCTCCTGACAAGGACCATGCATGGAGGTAACCTAGAACCCCTGCACAGATGTAGTCCATGGCAGCTCAGTGTCCAGAAGGGTTCCCTAGTAGAAGGAACAGGGACTGGCTCTGACATGAACTCATGGGATGGCTCTTTGATCACCTCCACCTGAGGTTGGAGCAGCCTTACCAGTCCACAGAGGAAGACAATGAAACCAGTCTTGATGAGATATGATAGACTAGGGTCAGATGGAAGGAGGAGAGGACCTCCCCTATCATTCTACTTGGGGAGGGGCATAGAAGAAGAAGAGGGAGGGAGGATGAGATTGGGAGGGGATGGGGGATGGGGCTACAGCTGGAGTACAAAGTGAATAAACTGTAATTAAAATGAAAAATAACATTTAAAAAAGTGAAAAAAAAATAAACAGAGCAAAGCACAACTGCCCTCACCCTTAGGGTGTACACTTTCTGTCTTCCTTTGGCTACCTTCACTTTGGAAAAAGCATTTAACTTTCCTTCTCTCTATTTTACTTCCTTTTTTAAAGTCTGTTCCTTTTTTAAATGCAATTCTTTATTTATTGCAATTTAGTCACGTTGAGTGCCATCTGTAGTACCCATCCTCGTCTCCACCCAATCTAGCCTTCCCTCACTCCCTCTCTCATCTCCTCCCATGCCACTTCCCTAGTCCCTTCAGCTGTATAGCCACTGCAGTTTCATTATTCCCACATTTGTTGAAAATCGATTTCACTAAAGTCAGTTATAGTGTCTTCATTTTAAAATCTAAGACAGTGAAGAAATGTTTGTTAGAGTTCTTATTTGAAAGCCTGTGCAAAGGTTCATTAGGTAAAGTTGTAGGACAAGCATGATGACATGAGTTCTATCCTCAGGACCCATATGGTGAAGAGTACTGACTCTCGAAAGTCGTCCTTTGATCTCAATAGAGGTGTGCACAAATGTCGACATGCATGCTCACATGTACACACACACATACACACAAAAACATAATAAATGTAAAAATATTAAACATTATTTGACCACTGCTCCATTTACAAATGGGTCTGTGCCAAATTTTAGCCGTCCAGCCCTCTTGGCACAGTCTACTTCATGTTCCAAGGTGCAGTGTGCATATATTCTACATAAGGCTCTGTTTTATCCTTCATCCTTTCATATTCTCTTATGATTGCTTTCTTTCCTTTTTTTGAATAAAAAAAAAAAACGTAGTTGCTCAAACAAGAAAAAGATAATTATAGAAATAAAGATCCAGGAATAGAGATGTGATGCTAGGAAAGACATGAGTAGCTCTGGCAGGTGAAGCAACTTTCATCATACGTGTCTGGCCCTGTGTAGGGGGCATTAGTTGGGCAGCTCTACTAACATTTTATTCCTTAGAGATTCTGGAGCCTGGATTCCTTCTACTGTTTTATTTTTAATTAAATTTTTATTTTTATATATTAATTATAGTTTATTCATTTTGTATCCCAGCTAAAGCTCCCTTCCCCCATCTTCTCCCAATCCTACCCTCCCTCCCTCTTCTACTCCTATGCCCCACCCCCAGTCCAATGATAGGGGAGCCCCTTCCATCTGACCATAGTCTATCAGGTCTCATCAGCACTGGCTTTTTTATCTTCCTGTGTGGACTGGTAAGGCTGCTCCCCTCTCCCGCCTCCTACTGTTTTGATGCCTTGATTTTTAAAAATAAATTTTTTACGGTTGACTGTGGAAGAAAATGTTTATAGTCAAGTTCAGATGCTTGCATACCTGCAGTCTGGACTGACCTATGTTGGTTTTCCAGCACTCCAGCAGCTGGACCAGCCGTCTACTTCACTTAGATGCAGGGTGGTTATGTCCTTGATTTTCAGGTACTCCCACAGCAACTTTAAGCCATGGAAGAGACACCAGTGTTGTGAGTTAGCCATCCACGACTTATTACATTTTCCAACTTTTATATGACTTCAGTAATCTTCAGTAATGATGGCATTTACAACCCCAAAGGGTAATTAAATGCTCTTTTGTGTCTCAACAATGATCATCATTAACATTCATGTTATTGCAGATGCTGATGCATTTAATGTTATAATTAGGTACCAGGGAATGCAGCAGATTGTCTAAGGATGGACCTTGTCAGTATCTTCTCTCAAGTCAAACAACTTTCTAATGTTTCTCTGTCTCATTTATTCTCCATCTTATTCCAAATTTCATCTTTTCTTTGAACTGTGCCTCTTAATTTATTTCCTCCTCTGCTCTTTATTATTTAACTCTGTATTGTTTAATTAAGTAAGATTACATGACTATATGTTGGTAAACTAATTGTATAATTTTATTTTCTGATAAGAAGCCCATCTAAGTGAAGGATAAAAGGAGGTTTGCTTCACAAACACATCTGTCTACATTCCTTCCCTTTGGGCAGTCCTAATAGAAGTTTATAATGATAGAAACACTAGCAATTATTTCTTGTGGTCCTTTTATGACACCATGGTAAACACCTTATGCGGGTTAGAACTGCAGTCTTCACAATATCTCAGGTAGGTATTACAAGGGATTTGTTGAATTTATAAATTCTCTTTGATTCCCAGTGCCTGGCATGTGGAGAAGGCTTAGAGAAAAGATCAATGCACCATTAATAGAAATTCACTCATGGATGTTCAGCCCTTACTCGGTTCTTGACCTAGAACATTAGCTAATCCAGAACGCACTAATTAGAATCTTCTGCAGAAGGATCATGTCAGTAGAGTTTAATCTAAATTGATAGTTTTTATTGTGGATAATAAATGGCTGGGCTTACAATTTGGGTAGCTAAAAATTTAAGCTATGAAATGACTAGTTTAAAACAGAATCATAGGATAATTAAGTGAATCATAGGATACTTGTATGTCTTAGATTATTTATTTTTATTATTATTATTTTATAATTTATTCACTTTGTATCTTGGTTGTAGCCTCCTCCCTTATCTCCAACCAGTCCCTCCTTCCCTCCCTTTTCCTCCCCTATTTCTTTTCCCTAGTCCACTGATAGGCGAAGCCCTCCTCCTCTACTGTCTGACCTTAACCTATCAGGTCCCATCAGGACTGTCTGGATACTCTTACTCTGTGGACTGGCTACTTAGCCCCACCAGGGAGAAGTAGTCAAGGAGAAGGCAACTGAGTTTTTTCAGAGACTGTCAGTTCTCCCCTTACAGTCTCACATGCAGACTGACTTTCATCTGAGTGGGGGTGGGGGGGTCTAGGTCTTCTCCACGCATGGTACTTGGTTGATGCATTAATCTCTGCAGTTTCCCCTGGGCAAAGCATTTTTGGCTTTGTTGGTCTCCGTGTGGAGCTCCTGTCCACTCCAGGTCTTTCTCTCCGTTCTTTCCTCTATCAGACTCCCTGCACTCTGACAAAAGTTCGGTTGTGAGTTTCTGCATCTGCTTAAATTCCCTGCTGGGAAGAGTGAGGACATATGTGATAGGCTCCTATCCTGTTCCCTCCTTTTAACTACTTCCAGTGTCTATCCTGTTTTCTCTTCTGAATTAAACATTATCACGGTCCTCCTTGTTGTTCAACTTCTTCAGGTCGATAGATTTTATTATGTTTATCCTATATTATATGGCTAAATTTCACTTATAAGTGAGTATATACCACGGTGTATTTCTACTTCTTGGTTACCTCACTCAGGATGATCTTTTCTAGTTCCATCCATTTGCCTGCAAATTTCATGATTTCCTTTGTTTTAATAGCTGAGTAGTATTCTGTTGTATAAATGTACAATTTCTGTATCCATTCTTTAGTTGAGGGACATCCAGGTTGTTTCCAGATCCTGGCTCTTATGAATAAAGGTGCTGTGAAGATAGTGAGCAAATGTCCTTGTACTGTTGAGCATCTTTTGGATATATGCACAGGAGTGGTATAGTTTGTTCTTGAAGTAGGACTATTCCCAGTTTTCTGAGAAAGTGCCTGATTGATTTCCAAAGTGGTTGTATAAGTTTATATTCCCACCATCATTGGAGGAGGGTTCCCCTTTCTCCACATCCTCTCCAGGATGTGTTGTCACTGAAGTTTTTGATCTTAGCCATTTTGATGGGTGTAAGGTGAAATCTCAGGATCATTTTGATTTGCATTTCCCTGAAGACTAAGGACATTGAGCATTTCTTTAAGTGTTTCTCTGCCATTTCATATTCTTCTGTTCATAAATCTCTATTTAGCTTTGTACCCCATCTAATTGGATTACTTGGTTAGTTGGTGTTTAATATCTTAAGTTCTTCATACATTCTGGATATTAGCCCTCTGTCAGATGTAGGGATGATGAAAATCTTTTCCCAGTCTCTAGGCTGTTGTTTTGTTCTGTTGAGAGTGTCCTTTGCCTTACAGAATATTTTCAGTTTCGTGAGGTACCATATATTGATTGTTGACCTCAGAGCCTGAGCTGTTGGTGCTCCGTAAAGGAAGTTGTCTCCTGTGCCAATGAGTTGAAGGCTCTCCCCCACTTTTTCTTCTAACAGATTTATTGTGTCTTGTTTTATGTTGAGGTCTTTGATCCACTTGGACTTTAGTTTTGTGTAGAGTGATAAATATGGATCCATTTGCATTTTTCTACTTGTAGACATCCAGTTAGACCAGTGGCATTTGTTGAAGATCCTTTCTTTTTTCCATTTTATGGTTTTAACTTCTTTTTCAAAAATCAAGTGTCTGTAGGAGTGTGGGTTTATTTCTGAGTCTTTGATTTGATTCCATTGATTCACCAATCTGTTTCTATGCGAGTACCATGACATTTGTATTACTGTTGTTTGAATTCCGGGATGGATATAACTCCAGAAGTTCTTTTGTTGTATAGGATTGTTTTAGCTATTCTGGATTTTTTTGTTTCTACATATAAATTGATAATTTACCTTTCAAGGTCTGTAGGGAATTGTGTTGATATTTTGATGGGAATTGCATTGAATCTGTAGATTGCTTTTGGCAGGATGGTCATTTTCACTATGTTAATCTTACCTGTTTATAAGCATCGGAGATCTTTCTATCTTTTGGTATCTTCTTCGATATTTTTTTTCAGAGAATTGAAGGTTTTCTTGGTCTTTTGTGTGTTTTGTTTTGTTTTTGTTTTTGTTTTCAAACAGGTCTTTCATTTGCTTGGGTAGAATCACACCAAGGTACTTAATGCTCTTAGGGGCTATTATGAAGGGTGTAGTTTCCTTAATTTCTTTTTCAGCCCTTTTGTATACAATAAGGCTTCTGATTTTTTTTAGTTGATTTTGTATCCAGCCACTTTGCTGAAGGTGTTTCTCAGCTGAAGGAATTCTCTGGTAGAATTTTTGGAGTCATTCATGTATACTATCATATCATCTGCACATAGTGATACTGTGACTTCTTCCTTTCCAATTTGCATCTGCTTGATCTCCTTTAGTTGTCTTTTTGCTCTAGCTAGGACATAAGTACTATGTTGAACATATATGGAGACAGTGGGCAGCCTTGCCTTGTCCCTGACTTCACTGGGATTGATTTAAGTTTCTCTCCATTCAGCTTGATGTTGCTTATAGGCTTGCTGTATATTGCCTTTACAATGTTTAAGTTTGTGCCTTGGATCCCTGATCTCTCCAAAACTTTAAGCATGAATGGGTGTTGGATTTTGTCAAGTGATTTTTCTACATCTAAGGAGATGAGCATGTGTTGGTTTTCTTTTTCCAGTTTGTTTATATGGTGGATTACACTGATGTATTTCCCTATATTGAACCACCCCTACATACCTGGAATGAAGCTTACTTTGTCATGGTGGATGATATATTTGATGTGTTTTTGGATTCAGTTTCTGAGTATTTCATTGAGTATTTTTTCATCAATGTTCATAAGGGAGATTGGTCTGAAGTTCTCTTTCTCTGTTGGGTCTTTGTGCCATTTAGGTAAAAAGGTGACTATGGCCTCATAGAATGAGTTTGGTAATGTTCCTTCTGTTTCTATTTTGTGGAATAGTTTAAAGAGTATTGGTATTAGCTCTTCTTTGAAGGTCTGGTAGAATTCTGCACTGCAACCATCTGGCCCTGGGTTTCTTTTGGATGGTAGGTTTTGATGACTGCTTCTATTTCCTTAGAGGATATAGGACTATTGAATTTATTTACCTGGTCTTAATTAAAATTCAGTAAATGGAATCTATCAAGAAAATTGTCCATTTCATTTAGATTTTCAATTTTTGTTGTGTATAGGCTTTTGAAGTAAGACCTAATGATTCTTTTGATTTTCTTGGTGTCTGGCATTATGTCTGCCTTTTCATTTCTGATTTTGTTGATTGGATACTATCCTTGTGCCTTTTAGTTAATTTGGCTAAGGGCTAGTCTATCTTGTTGATTTTTTTTCAAAGAACCAGCTCTTGGTTTCGTTGATTCTTTGAATTGTTCTCTTTGTTTCTAATAAATTGATTTCAATTCTGAGTTTGATTATTTCCAGTCATCCACTCCTCTTGGATGTGTCTGTTTCTTTCTTTTCTAGGGCTTTCAGGTATACCATTAATTTGTTTGTATGAGAAGTCTTGAATTTATTTATGAAAGCACTTAGTGCTATGAACTTTCCTTTTAGCACTGCTGATTGTGTCCCATAAGATTGGGTAAATTGTGCCTTTATTTTCATTGAATTCCAAGAAGTCTTTAATTTCCTTCTTTATTTTTTCCCTGATCCAAGTGTCATTGAGTAGAGAGTTGTTCATTTCCATGTGTGGGTTTGCTTTGTGCTCTTTCTGTTATTGTTTAGGTCTAGTTATAGACCATAGTGGACTGAAAAATAGAAAGGATTATTTCAATTTTCTTATATCTCTTGAGGCTTGCTTTGGGCTCAACTATATGGTCAATTTCAAAGAAGATTCCTTCTGTGAGGTGCTGAGAAGGTGTACTGTTTTGTGTTTGGGTGAAAAGTTCTATAGACACCTATTATGTCCATTTGATTTAAGACCCCTGTAAGTGTCATCATTTCTTCATCTTCTGTCTCAATGGTCTGTCCCTTGGTGATAGTGGGGCTTTGAAGTCTCCCACTATTAATGTGCTGGGATCAATGTGTGATTTAAGCTTTAAGAATATTTCTATTACAAATGCGGGAGCCCTTGTGTTTATTGCGTAAATCTTCAGGTTTGTGATGTCCTCTTGGTGGATTTTTCCTCTGATGAGAATGAAGTGTCCCCTCCCATATCTTTTGATTATTTTTTGTTGAAATTCCATTTTATTAGATATTAGATATTCAGTATTAGATATTAGACATTTATCTTGGTTCTTGGGTCCATTTGCTTGGAAAACCCTTTTCCAGCCCTTTACTCTGAGGTAGTGTCTATGTGTGTTTCAGATGTTCATTTCTTTTTTAAAATTTTTATTATTTTATTTTATTTTATTTTAAATTATACCTTATTTCCTTTGTATCTCCCCTATAGCTCCCTCTCTCCTCCCCTCCCAACACCTCTTTTCCTCCCCTGTCTCCACACATGCCCCTCCTCCCAAGTCCAAGGGGAGGGTTTCTTTTTCTTCCTTCTGATCCTAGTCTGTTAGGTCTCATCAGGAGTGGCTGCACTGTCTTCCTCTGTGGCCTAGTAAGGCTGCTCTCCCCTCAGGGGGAGGTGATCAAAGAGCAGGCCAATCAATTCATGTCAGAGGCAGTCCCTGTTCCCATTACTAGGGAACCTACTTGGACACTGAACCACCATGGGCTACATCTGTACAGGAGTTCTAGGTTATCTCCATGAATGGTCCTTGGTTAGAGCATCAGTCCAGACCCTTGTGTTCATTTTTTTTGGTTCTGTTGCTTTCCTTGTGGAGCTCCTGTCCTCTCCAGATCTTACTATTTCCCACTTCTTTCATAAGATTCCCTGCATTCTGCCCAAAGTTTGGCCATAAGTCTCAACATCTGCTTTGATAGTCTGCAGGGCAGAGCCTTCCAGAGGCCCTCTGTGGGAGACTCCTATAATGTTTCCTGTTTTCTTCTTCTTCTGATGTCCATCCTCTTTGCCTTTTACAATGGGGATTAAAATTTTTATTTCTTTTTTTTTTGTGTTGCTTCTTTTTTTAATACTTTTTTAATTCTTTATTAATTACACTTTATTCACTTTGTATCCCACCTCTAGTTCCCTCACTTCTCCCATCCAAATCTCTCATTTCCTCCACCCTCTGCATGCATGCCCCTCCTCAAGTCCACTGATAGGGGAGGTCTTTTTTTCCTTCCTTCATATCCTAGTCAATTAGGTCTCATCAGGAGTGGCTGCAGTGTCTTCTTCTGTAGTCTGGTAATGCTGATTCTCCCTCTGGGGGAAGTAATTAAAGAACAGGCCAATCAGTTCATGTCAGAGACAGTCCCTCTTCTTATTACAATGGAACCCACTTGGATACTGAGCTGCTATGGGCTACATCTGTGCAGAGGTCTTAGGTTATCTCCATGGACAGTCCTTGGTTGGAATATCAGTCTCAGGAAAGACCCGTGTGCTCAGATTTTTTGGTTCTGTTGCTCTCCTTGTGGAGTTCCTGTCTTCTCCAGATCTTACTGTTTCCCACTTCTTTCATAAGATTCCCTGCATTCTGCCCAAAGTTTGGCCATAAGTCTCAACGTCTACATTGATAGTCTGTAGGGCAGAGCCTTTCAGAGGTCCTCTGTGTCAGGCTCCTGTCTTGTTCCCTCTTTTCTCTTTCTGATGTCCATCCTCTTTGCCTTTCTGGATAGGAATTGAGCATTTTAGCCAGAGTCCTCCCTCTTGATTAGTTTCTTTAGGTGTACAGATTTTGGTAGGTTTAGCCTATATTATATGTCTATATGAGTGAGTATATACCGTGTACATCTTTCTGCTTCTAGGATAGCTCACTCAGTATGATCTTTTTCAGATCCCACCATTTACCTACAAATTTCATGATTTCCTTGTTTTTTATTGCTGAGTAATATTCCATTGTGTAGATATACCACAATTTGTGCATGCATTCCTCCACTGGGGGGGGGGCAACTGGGCTGTTTCCAGCTTCTGGCTATTACAAATAAAGCTGCTACAAACATGGTTGAACAAATGTCCTTATTGTGTACTTGAGACTCTTTTGGATATATGCCTAGGAGAGGTATAGCTGGATCTTGAGGAAGCACTATTCCTAGTTGTCTGAGAAAGCGCCAGATTGCTTTCCAGAGTGGTTGTACAAGTTTACATTCCCACCAGCAGTGGAGGAGGGTTCCCCTTTCTCCACAACCTCTCCAGCATGTGTTGTCTCTTGAGTTTTTGATCTTAGCCATTCCGATGGGTGTAAGGTGAAATCTTAGGTTCGTTTTAATTTGCATTTCCCTGATGGCTAATGACTTTGAGCATTTCTTTAAGTGTTTCTCTACCATTCGATTTTCCTCTATTGAGAATTCTCTGTTTAGCTCTGTACTCCATTTTTTAATTGGATTACTTGATTATTTTTATTTATACATTTATTTTTTGCTGTTTAACTTTTTTAGTTCTTTATATATACTGGATATTAGTCTTCTGTCAGATATAAGGTTGGTGAAGATCCTTTCCTAATCTGTAGGCAGTCATTTTGTTCTGACGACAGTGTCCTTTGCTTCACAGAAGCTTTTCAGTTTCATGAGGTCCCATTTATTGATTGTTGCTCTTAGAACCTGTGCTGTTGGTGTTCTATTCAGGAAGTTGTTTCCTGTGCCAATGAGTTCAAGGCTCTTCCCTACTTTTTCTTTTAAGCGGTTTAGTGTGTCTGGTTTTATATTGAGATCTTAGATCCACTTGGACTTTAGTTTTGTGCAGGGTGATAAATATGAATCTATTTGCATTTTTCTACATGTAGACATCCAGTTAGACCAGCACCTTTTGTTGAAGATGCTGTCTTTTTTCCATTTTATGGTTTTGGCATTTTTGTCAAAAACCAGGTGTTCATAAGTGTGTGGATTTATGTCAGGGTCTTCTATTTGATTCCATTGATCCACCAGTCGGTTTCTATTGCAGTACCATGCAGTTTTATTATTGTTGCTCTATAGTACAGCTTGAGATCAGGGATGGACATACCTCCTGAAGATCTTTTACTGTAGAGAATTGTTAGCAATTCTGGGTTTCTTGTTGTTCTGTATGAAGGTGAGAATTTTTCTTTCAAGGTCTGTAAAGAATTGTGTTGGTAATCTGATGGGAATTTCATTGAATCTGTAGATTGCTTCTGATAAGATGGCCATTTTTACTATATTAATCCTGCCAAGCCATGAGCACGGGAGATCTTTCCATCTTCTGATGTCTTCTTCTAATTCTTTCTTCAGAGATGGGAAATTTTTTTCATACAAGTCTTTGACTGGCTTGGTTAGGTTCACACCAAGGTAATTTATGTCCTTTGTGGCTATTGTGAAGGGTATAAGAGAAGAGTCTGACAGAATGAACTTACAATCTGTCCAGCCCCTAAACATTTCAGGGGCATCAATACAAACTAAGTCATCAGAACAGAAATCAATTGTAACATATCCTTCTATGAAAGTCCAAAAAACAAGAGTGAACTATAACTGATATATAAACTCTACAAAACACTAACTTGCACAGATTATCAAATCCGCTATAAAATAATCTCATAGCATTTACAGGGAACCTGTCAATAACTCCCTTATGTTTTTCAGGGATATTTACTTCTTTATATTGTGATATATTGATGCTATCTACAAATGTTTGGCCCTCAGTCAAAGCCAGACTAGGATGCATGCAGCCACTGGAATATAAGTTAGAGACCTGTTAAACTTCACAAATTGCTAAAAATACTTAATACTCTGTAAAGAGTTGCTAGTTTCATTACAAAGCTTAGGCTGTCCTAGAATCCATGGTTGTCTTGCCTCAACTTTCCAAGGACAGGGCTAGCAGGCATACACTAGCATTTCCGGAACAGCACTGTTTTTAGAGATTATTTTTTAATTTGTTAGTGTGAATGTGAGTATGATGTGAGTGAAGGCAGGATAGTACTGCACCATTGACGTAGAGCTCATAGGATAATGTTCAGGACCCAGTAACTTCTTTTCACTTTGTTGTTGAGGTGGGCTCTATTTTGTTGCTGTTGTACAGACTAGATGACCTACAGGCTACAGGGCAATTCTCCCATCTCCATGTTGCTGACATTACAGAGTACCATTTTATGAGGATTTTTATGTAGGTTCTGGGGATCAAACACAGGTTGTCAGAACTGCATGACTTTTACTTGCTAAATACTGGCCCCCCACTCAGTATTTAACTTAAAATAGAATATTTTTTTCATCTTTCATGACCGAAATTTTATATGCATTAAGTAGCATCTCCAAATTGTCCCGTATCCCCACTTTAGGAACTATTTTATTATTTTCTGTTTTGATAAGTTTGATGACTTTAGATATTTCCCTAAGTGGGTTTAATGAATGTTTAATGTCATTCTGTGAGCACTTCTTTTCATTTAGCATAATGTCTTCCATGCTACAGGGTTGTAGTTTATAGCACAGTCTTTATTGTGGTTGAAGAATATTCTACTGATATTTTACTTCCCTTTACCCTTTCACTGTGAAAAGGTATTAATGTTTCTCCACTTCTTAAAACAAAGTGACAAAATGAATATGTGAATTAACACATCTTTGAAATAATGATTTCAGTACTTTTAAATAAATACACTGCAGTGGAATTGCTGGGTAATGATAATGTTATTTTAAAAACTTTTATGTGGTTTGCTAATTTTCTTTCATTCCATGTGCTGTATTTTCACTCTTTTGTATCCTTTTATTTGCTGTGCAGAAACATTTTGGTTTGGTATAATACCACTTATCTGTGGTTTTAGAAATGTAAATACTTTTGACACTGAGAACAGAGAAAAACGAGATGTTCTTGATAGGTGTCTTAGTGTGTTCTCTCTTGCTGTGATAAAGCACTGTCCAACCAGCTTGGGGAGTAAAGGGTTTTTTTTTGGCTTTTGGTTTCTTCTATATCATTGGATGAAGCCAAGACAGTATCTCATGTTAGAAGGTTAAAGCACAAACCAAGGAGGACACTTATTACTGGCTTTTTCTGTCTTCTTTGTATAAACCAATGCAGATAATCTTATGGAACAAAGGGGACATAGAAAGATCTTGAGAGGACAGGAGCTCTACAAGACTAACAGAGCCAAAAAAGCTAGGTCCAGGGCCGCCTGTAGAGACTGATGAATCAACAAAGGGCCATGCACGAAAACGATCTTAAGCCCCTGCTCAGGTGTAGCTCAAGTGCAGTACAGTCTCCATGTGGGTTCCTTAGTAATGGGAGCAGGGGCAGTCATTGGCATGAACTTGGGTGTCTGTTCTTTGATGTCCCCCCCCCCCTTTTGGCAAGATGGCCTTACTAGGTGACAGAGAAAGAGGACACAGACAGTCCTGATGAGACCTGATAGGCTAGGGTCAGATAGTGGGGAGGAGGTCCTCCCCTATCAGTAGACTAAGAGAGGGACATGGGGAGAAAGAGTAAGAGAGGGTAGGATTGGGAGGAGACAAGGAAGGAGGATACAGCAGGAATATAATGTCAATAAATTTTAATAAATAATGATATTAATAACAATAATAATGGAAAATTCAAAATTTTTGTCTTCGATATTAAATCAAAGCTCTGAACAAGAAATTATAATTAATATTTTTCTTCACATATACATAGCAAATGAAAAATACACTTCAAATTTCTGATCTCTAAGAATAAGAACAAATTTACTGAAGGCAATGTCCCTACTTAAGTGTTAATTTGAATTTTGGCAATACATTTTGTAATGGTTAATCTTCACTGTCAAGTCAACTTGATTTATAATTTCCATGAGACCATACCTCCAAGATGTCTCTAGGAAGGTTTTTCTGAGGACAAATACCTACCTAGAAAATAAATATCACCATTGCAATAGAATGGGCTCTAGAACTAGATGAGAAGAAAAATTCTTCTCTCAGAAATTCCTGGCAAGGGCAGCATGCCTCATATTTCTGCTACCATACCTTCCCTTCCATAATTGACCATATCTCTTTAGACTGTAAGCCAAAATACGTTATTTCTTGTTATATAGCTGGCTACATTAATAAGAAAAGTAACCTACTTTTCTTCTTTTGTTATTTTGTTCTATTCCTTTGGCGCTTGTTTTCTCTTCTTTGTTTGTCCTGTATATGTAGTTGAGTGCCATCTGACCCCATCTGGTCATATTTGGAAAGTCTCAGAAAGATGCATGTATCTGTATTGAACACTGCTGTGAAAGCTTGAAGACCCCTCCACAACACCCTGAAAAAATGTTGCAGAAAATTTTGGAGAAATACAGAATTATGTGGTCACATGATATCACCCAAGCTATATGATTTGAATGTAGTGTTAACTGTGTCTGATCTTGGAAAGCTCTACTTTGAGGTCTCAAAGGGCATTTTATTTTCCTTACCAATGTGAGGCTAGCTTCATTCACCTGTCTCTTTTACTTAAAGTTAGCAAGGATAATTCACTTCATGTCGCTGAGGCCTGGACTGGCTCTGAAAATTGCTTTCTCAACTGAACCTAAATGATACTTTATGTGTCCTCCTCAAATAGCAAGATTAGAAAACTATATGTATATAAAAAATGGTAGTGAAGCACATTAAATATGTGATGCAGTAAGTGGTTTTGTAATTGATTTTATTATTGAAGTTCAAATACATTTTTGTAGTCTTTGTCAATTGTAAATTAAGATAAAAGAAGCTAGACAAGGGGCAACTGAAGCTGTGTAGAATGCTTCACAGATCATGTTTTAAGGAATATTAAACACAATTTGTTTTTGTCAGATTTCAATTAATCTGTACTGTAGCCAACCCAGAGAAGGCAAGTTCTGACACTATATACACATCTGTATTAATTATTTATCCATGAGTTTCTCTACTTGCTTGACCTTATGGACTATGTGCTGTTTACTCTAGTAAGAGCTGAACACAATATGAAAAATATTTAATTTGAATGAATAAAACTGATCCCTCCTTTCCTTTCTGGTTGTGAACATTAAATATTTGCTGCTCACATTTTCCACTCCTTAGATTTCTTTGGATAGTAAAATGTGAGTAATAAGTGGAGGTGTCCTTTAAAGGGATACTATTCAGTGTTATTTTCTCTGCAGAATTTGTGTTTAAAGAGTTTAAGCACTCTGAGTTTGTTTGTTGTTTTATATACCCAATTATTTCTGAGAGTTCTAGAAAACTATGTTTCTTTGTTTATAATTGATTACTGGTGTCCTTGAGCAACAGGACTCTTCTTTCTAGAGAAGTGGAAGAATAAACTTTAAAATTTCAGGAAAGTGTAACAGTTTCCTTCAGTTTTCAAAGTACCTTTTGTTAAAAATTAGTCAACTTTAAGATATATATTCAAGAATGTTTCTTTCTTCTTCTTTTTTTTTTTTTTTTTTTTTTTTAATTGGAGAACTTTCTCTTTATTTATTTATTTTTTTTCAATGCAGTTTATTCAGGAACATTGAACAATCCTCGGACCCCAGGGAAAGCCAGCCCACAGCTTAAATAGCCTCTGGGTAGCCAACCCAGGCGTGCCACGGGGGCAATGCAGATAGGTCCACATACATGGAAGCAAGCCAGATCCTCGGCCTTAGCCAAATGTGGAGTTGTTCATGACAGAGAGCACTCACCATCGGGAAGGTGGAAGGCGGAAACCAGCTCCATCTTTAAGGCATAGCATTCCGCAGCTCTCTACAGTTCCCCCTTTTTGTTTTAGACGCATCAGGCAAGAGTAGAGGTCTGATCTCTGATATTAGAAATAAATTGGGACTTTGTACAGATGTTCATTTAGGTGTCATCCACCCAAAGAGCATCGGACCCGTCCGATACCTTTTTCTCAGAGGCGGGACCTGGGGCATCAACCCGCATGCAATCAGACATGCTCTTCTCTGGGTCCAAAGCTGCTGACCCTGAGTGCAGTGCTTAGCCTCGCATCCTGAGCGTATCATTTTAGCTTTTTATGGTATCCAACCATGCTTGGGGATTTAGCCAATGTAGCTCATGCCTTAGTTGTACATAAAGGAATTAATGCTCAACTAAAAGGAAGCTTGATGGTGTTCAATCAGAGGATTGACCTCTTGCAGGAGCAAATTGATACCCAATGGCAAATCACTCAACCTGGCTGTCAATGAAAGTATGCTGGACTTTGTGTCACTAGCATACAACATGAGAATTTTTCCTGCGCTGCAAATCTGTCTAAACAATTGTCGAGCTATATTTTAGGTAATTGGACTGGAGAATTCGATACTACGATGGAGCAGCTGAGAGTGGCCATTGTCACAGTAAATTCTACCGGAGTGGACGCAGGACTACCCACAGGATTATCAACATGGATTGCTGCAGCCATGAATCATCTGAAGGAATGGGCGGGCATGGGAGTGTTAGCAGGCCTTCTGGTGTTGGTCTCCTTGGTTTGCCTGTGGTATATATGCAAGATTAGAGTCTCACAACAGTGTGATGCAGCCATGATCATTCAGGCCTTTGTTTCTTTCTTCTTAATATTAAAGAAGATAGTAGATAATATAAAGACATCTATGCTCTCAGATTGGCAAAATTAATGCCAAGAAAGTGATGACATAAAAAATAATCTGCATGATTTTGTATATTTTTCATAATATTTCTGGTGTCATTCTTCACAAAACTAGGGTAAAACAACCTAAGATTCATACCTAGCCAAAAAGACCATGCCTAGAATCTTAAAAAGTAGAATGCATAATAATATCTGATCTTAAACTATATTAAATGACAAAAGCAGTGTGGTATTGGAATAAAAATAAGCAAGTAAAACAATGGAGCAGAAAAAAAGAACCCAAAAATAAAACAACAAAGATATAGTTATCTAATTTTTTACAAAAGCATCAAAGACAATGAGTGGAGAAAAGAAAGCTTATTCAGCAAATGGTGTTGGAAGAAATGGTTATATCACTGCTCAATAATGAAATTAGATTAATATCTTTCATTATGCATAAAAATAAACTCAAAGCAGGCAATTATCTTGATTCAAAACATAAAATGCTGAAATTGTTAGAACACAAGTTAAAAATTATCATAAATCTACAAGATAAAGGTTTAGGGAAATTTTTTTTTTAATAGAAACCCAATACCACAGATACTAGTGTTAAGACTCAACAAATCATCCTAAGCTTATCCCTAGCTTGGTAGCTGTTATAACTCTCTCCCTCTCTTTGCCCCTATTCCTAGTGTTTTATGCATATCTTGTGTTGTAGCTTAATTTCATCACCTTATTCCTTTGTTTTAGCTACTAGCTACTAGGTCAAAGGCACAGAAAATATTTTCAACCAAATCATACAAGAAAAAAATTATAACCTAGAGAAGAAGGTGTCTATATAGGAATATACAGAACAACAAATCAACAAATATACTGGATCAGAAAAGAAATTTTCCATGACACATAATAATCAAAATACTAAATGTACAGAACAAAAAAATAATATTAAAAGTTATAAGGAAAAGATCAAATAACATGCAATGGCAAACCTATTAGAACAACACCTGATTTATGATGGAGACCCTAAGAGCAGAAGAGCCTAGATGGATGTTCTATAAACTCTAAGAGACCACAGATGCCAGCCATCTGTACCCACCAAAAATTTCAACCACACTATGTGAATAAAAATAAGGCATTCCATGATTAAAAACCAAATTCTAACAATATATACCTATAAATCTAGGCCTGTTAAATGTGCTAGAAGGAAAATTCCAACGCGAAACATTTAAACACACCCAAGAAAACACAAGAAATAAATAATCTCAAACAGGTAAATCAAAAGAGAGGTTAAAAAACCACACTACCAAAACAATAAAATAATGGAATCAATAAAGACTTCTCATTGATAGCTCTCATCATCAATGGTCTTAATTCCTTCAATAAAAGACAGAATAACAGATTATATTTGAAAACAGGATCCATTCTTCTGGTATATCCAAGAAAAAATTAACATTAAGGATTGACATCAACTCAAAATAAACAGATGAACAAATTAGTCCAAGAAAATGGATCTACAAATGAAGCTTGTGCAGCCATTTTTAAAATTTGAAAAAATAGACTTCTAACCAAAACTAATCAGAAGAGATAGAATGGACATGCATCAAGGGAACTAGTTTACAATTATTACCATCTATGCACAAAAGACAAGAGCACCCAAGTTCATAAAAGAAACACTAGATACACATTGACTCTTATAAAGCAATAGTGGGTAACTTAATTACCCCACTCTTGCCAATAAACAAAACAGCCATACAAAAACTAAACAAAGACTGGATCTAAATGATGTCATAAGCCAATGGACAAAATAGATATTTGCAGAACATTTCACCCAAACACAAAAGAATATATCTTCTTCTCAGCAGTTAATGGAACCTTCTACATGATTGACCACTCACTCAGACACAAAGCAAGTATCACAAGAAAATTTAAAAAATACCATGCACTCTTTCTGATGATCACCAGTTAAAGCTGGATATCAACAACAATAAAAAGAACAGAAAGCTCACAAACTTATAGAAATGGAACAATTCTCTAAATAAAAAAAAATGGCTCAAGACAAGAATTAAAGAAATTAAAACCTTTTTAGAAGTGAATAAAAAAACAACATACACAGTCCTATAAGACACAATAAAGGTGTCTGTAAGAGATAAGTTCATAGCACTAAGTATCTATGTGAAAAACATTGAGACATTTCAAATTAGTCACTTGACAGCACACATGAAATCTCTGGAACAAGGAGAAGAAAGAAAACCCAGAAGGAGCCTATGGAAAGAATAATTAAACTTAGCGCTGGAAGCAATACAATAGAAACAACAACAACAACAAAAGAACAACAGCAACAACAAAACAATACAAAGACTCAATAAAAAGAGCTGATTATTTCAGAAAATCGATAAGATTGGCAAACTCTTAGCCAAATTAACTGAAAGGAAAAGAGAGAATATACAAATTAACAAAATTGCAGGTGAAAAGGTGACATAGAAACAGACACTGAGGAAGTCTAAAGAATTATAAAGGGCATACTTTAAACCTGTACCACAACAAATTTGAAAACATAAAAGAAATGTATTATTTCCATGATATATAGTACTTACCAAAGTTAAATCAACAACAGATAAGTTATATAGAAAGACTTATAGTGAAATATAAGCAGTCATTAAAACTCTTCCCAAAACAACAAAAACAAACAAAACAAAACAGAAAGCCCAGGAACAGGTGGTTTTAGCACAGAATTCTACCAGATTTTACAAAATAAAACAAGAAACCCAGAATTGCTAAAACAGTCCTCTACAATAAAAGATCTTCTGGAAGTATCTCCATCCCTGATCTTAAATTGTACTATAGAGCAACAGTTTTAAAAACTGCATGGTACTGGCATAGAAACAGAATGGTGGATCAATGGAACCAAACAGAGGACCCAGAAATAAACCCACACACTTATGGACACCTGATCTTTGACAAAGATGTCAAAACCATACAATGGAAAAAAGATAGCATCTTCAACAAATGGTGCTGGTCCAACTGGATGTCTACATGTAGAAAAATGAAAATATATCCATACTTATCGCCCTGCACAAAACTGAAGTCCAAGTGGATCAAAGACCTCAACATAAAACCAGACACATTAAATCGGCTAGGAAAAAAAAAAAGTGGGGAATACCCTAGAACTCATTGGTACAGGAGAAAACTTCCTGAACAGAACACCAACAGCACAGGCTCTAAGAGCAACAATCAATAAATGGGACCTCATGAAACTGAAAAGCTTCTGCAAAGCGAAGGACACCGTCATCAAAACAAAGCGACCACCTACAGATTGGGAAATAATCTTCACCAACCCTTTATCTGAGAGAGGACTCATATCCAGTATATATAAAGAACTAAACAAGCGGAAAAGCAGCAAACCAAGTAATCCACTTGAAAAATGGGGAACAGAGCTAAACAGAGAATTCTCTGTAGAGGAATATCGAATGGCAGAAAAGCACTTAAAGAAATGCTCAACCTCATTAGCCATTAGGGAAATGCAAATCAAAACAACCCTGAGATTTCACCTTACACCCATCAGAATGGCCAAGATCAAAAACTCAAGTGACAACACATGCTGGAGAGGTTGTGGAGAAAGGGGAACCCTTCTCCACTGCTGGTGGGAATGTAAACTTGTACAGCCACTCTGGAAATCAATCTGGCTCTTTCTCAGACAACTAGGAATAGCACTTCCCCAAGATCCAGGCATACCATTCCTGGGCATATATCCAAAAGAGGCTCAAGTACACAAAAAGGACATTTGCTCAACCATGTTTTTAGCAGCTTTATTTGTAATAGCCAGAAGCTGGAAACAGCCCAGATGCCCCTCAACTGAAGAATGGATGCAGAAACTGTGGTACATCTATACAATGGAGTATTACTCAACAATGAAAAATAAGGAAATCATGAAATTTGCAGATAAATGGTGGGACCTGGAAAGGATCATCCTGAGTGAGTTGTCCCAGAAGCAAAAAGACACACTGTATATACTCACTCATATAGACATACAACATAGGACAAACCCACTAAAATCTGTACATCTAAAGAAACTAAGCAAGAGAGAGGACCATCCTAAAAGGCAAAGAGGATGGACATCAGAAGAAGAAGAAAACAGGAAACAACCTAGGAACCTTCTACAGAGGGCTTCTGAAAGCCAGAAGAAGAAAACAGGAAACAAACTAGGAACCTACCAAGGAGGGCCTCTGAAAGCCTCTGCCCTACAGACTATCATAGCAGATGCTGAGCCTGATAGTCAACTGTTGGGCAGAGTGAATGGAATTTTATGTAAGAAGTGGGAAATAGTAAGAGCTGGAGAGGACAGGGTCTCCACAAGGAGAGCAACAGAACAAGAAAATATGAACACAGAGAACTTCCCAAAGACTCATAGTCCAACCAAGGACTATTCATGGATATAACCTAGAACCCCTGCACAGATGTAGCCCATGGCAGTTCAGTGTCCAAGTGGGTTACATAGTAATGGGAAGAGGGACTGCCTCTGAGATAATCTGATTGGCCTGCTCTTTGATCACCTCCCCCCTCAGGGGAGCAGCCTTACCAGGCCACAGTAGAGGACAATGCAGCCACTTTTGATGTGAACTGATAGACTAAGATCAGAAAGGAGAGGAGAACCTCTCCTATCAGTGGACTTGGGGAGTGGTATGCATGCAGAAAAGGGAGGGAGGATGGGATCGGGAGGGGAGGAGGGAGAGGTTTATGGGGGAATACAAAATAAATAAAGTGTAATTAATAAAATAAATATTCTAATTAAAAAAAAACAGAAAGAACATTTTTCCCAATTTTTTTTTATGAGGCCAAAGTTACTTCGAGACTCAAACCACATAAAAACCAAACAAAGAAAGAGAATTAAAGACCAATTTTTCTAATGAACATAGATGTAAAAATTCTCAATAAAATACTTGCAAACTTTTACTATTTCCCAGTTCTTACCTAAAATTCCGTTCTCCTGCCCAACAGTTGCCCATCCGGCTCAGCATCTGCTTTGATAGTCTGAAGGGCAGAGGTTTTCAGAGGCCCTCTGTGGTAGGTTCCTAGGTTGTTTCCTGTTTTCTTCTTCTTCTGATGTCCATCCTCTTTGCCTTTCTGGATGGGGATTGGATGTTTTAGTTAGGGTCCCAATTTATTTCTAATATCAGAGATCAGACCTCTACTCTTGCCTGATGCGTCTAAAACAAAAAGGGGGAACTGTAGAGAGCTGCGGAATGCTATGCCTTAAAGATGGAGCTGGTTTCCGCCTTCCACCTTCCCGATGGTGAGTACTCTCTGTCACGAACAACTCCACATTTGGCTAAGGCCGAGGATCTGGCTTGCTTCCATGTATGTGGACCTATCTGCATTGCCCCCGTGGCACGCCTGGGTTGGCTACCCAGAGGCTATTTAAGCTGTGGGCTGGCTTTCCCCGGGGTCCGAGGATTGTTCAATGTTCCTGAATAAACTGCATTGAAAAAAAATAAATAAATAAAAAATAAAAAATAAAAAAAGAATAAAAAAAAATACTTGCAAACTGAGTCCAAGAACACAACAGGAAAGTCATCCACCATGCTTAAATAAGCTTCATTCTAAAGATGTAGGAAATAAATCAATAAATAAAATAAATCAATAATAAATAAATCAATAAATAAAATCCACCAAATAAACAAACTGAAAGATAAAACACATTTGGTCATTTTTAGATGAAGACCTTTGACAAAATCCAACACCTCTTCCTGACAAAAGTCCTGAGTATATGAGGGAAACAAAGGACATATCTGAAAATAATAGAGGTAATTTTCAACAATTCCACAGCCAACATCAACCTAAAGGGAGACAAGCTCAAAGCATTTTAATTAGAATCAGAAGCAAAACAAAGCTGTCCACTCTCCATACCTATTCATCATAGTGCTAAAACTTTTAAGTTTAGTAGTAAGACAACTGAGGGACATCAAGGTTATACAAATATCCTTATAAATGTAAGATATTTGTAGACAATTATATTTATAAGGACATTTGTATATTTGAATAAGTCAAAGTATCTTCATTTGCAAATAATATGATTGTATACATAAGTGTACCTACAAATTCTACCAGGAAACTCCCACAACTGATAAACATGTTTTGCTAAGTAGCAGGACACAAAATTAATACACAAAAATCAGTAGCCTTTCTTATATACAAAGGACAAATGGACTAGAAAGAAATTGGAGAAATAATACATTTCACAATAAGTTCAAAAATGCTTTGGGGGTAATTCTAACCAAGCAAGTGAAAGACTTGTGTGATAAAACCTTTAAGACACTGAAGAAAGAAAATAAAGAAGGTTCACAAGATGAGAAAGTCGGCTATGCTTATGGATTATTAGGATTTACAGAGTAAAAATGGTCATCTTACCAAAAGCAACCTATAGATTCAATGCAGTCCTCATTAAAATTCCAACACAATTCTTCACAGAACTTTAAAAGATAGTCTGCACCTTCACATGGAACTACAAAATCCCAAAATAGCTAAAAAAGTCCAAAATAATAGAAGAATTATTCCTATTATTCTCAGGTTTCTTCCTTTCATCCTGTCCTTGATTTCGTGAATGTTTTGTGTCAGAAAATTTTTATTTAATATTTTTGACAGAGGTATTGGTTTCTTCAATTGTATCTTGCGCATCTGAAATCCTCTCTTCTAGCTCTTGTATTTGTTGGTGATGCTTAACTCTATAGCTCCTGCTCGCTCCCCTAAAGTTTCTATCTCTAATATATTTTCTTTCAGTTTGTGTTTTCTTTATTGAATCAACTTCTATTCTCAGGTCTTGAACGATTTCATACCTTTCCTTCACCTATTTGGTCAAATTTTCCTGTATGTCTTTGAAGGACTCTATTCGTGTGATTGTATTTTCCTGTATTTCTTTGAGGAATTCATTCATTTCCTCTTTAAAAGCCTGTATTTGTTTGATTGTATTTTATTAATTTCCTCTCTAAAGTCCTCTAACATCTTCATATGCATTTCCTTAAGGTCATTTTTCAACTGCATTAGATTATCCAGTGTTTGTAGCAATTTCTGATGGAGCCATATTCCCCTGATTTTTGTGTTCTTATACTGGCCTTGGGACATTTATTTGTAAGCAGCCCATTAGCTGGTTATTCCTGGAGCAAGCTGGGATTTTCAGGCATGCCTGAGAAGCCCTGCCTAGGTTATGTATTGGGTGCTAGATTTTTGTGATGATAACTGTAGCTTTTCTCTTCTGGTTGTAACCAAGTTGCACCTATAGGAATGGGAATTAGGGTGTGGGTGTTTGCTTGAGATGCTGCGGATCTGCACAGGGCAGCTGGTAGAGCTGTGGACCATAGGCTGGATCTGATCATCTCTGGAATCCATAGTTGTGCTCAGGTGGCAGGATTAGCTGGGAGGTCTGAGGTATGACTCTAATCAGGCAAGTAAAAGACCTGTTTGGAAAAACAAAAAAAAAAAAATTTCAAGTCTCTGAAGAAAGAAATTGAAGAAAATATCAGAAGATGAAAAGAACTTCCATGCTCATGTATAGGTAGGATTAACATAATAAAAATTTCTGTCCTAACAAAAGCAATCTACAGATTGAATACAATTTCCATCAAAATATCAATACAATTCCTTACAGACATTGAAAGAATACTTCTCAACTTCATAAGTAGAAACAAAAATCCCACAATAGCTAAAACAATCCTGTACAATAAAAGATCTTCTGGAGGTATCTCTATCCCTAATCTAAAGGTGTACTATAGAGCAATAGTAATAAAAACAGCATAGTACTGGCATAGAAACAAACTGTTAGATAAATGGAATCAAATTGAAGAGCCAGAAATAAACCCACACTCCTACAGACACCTGATTTTTTACAAAGAAGCCAATACCATATGATAGAAAAAATAAAATATATTCAAGAAATGGTGTTGGTCTAACTGCAGGTCTACATGTTTAAAAAATGAAAATATTGGATATATATATATATATATATATATATATATATATATAGAACTCAAGAAGAAATTAAACACCAACATACCAAATAACCCAATTACAAAATGAGGTAAAAAGCTAAATAGGGATTTCTCTGCAATGGAATATAGAATGCCGGAAAAATGGTTAAAGAAATACTCAACATCTTTAGTCATTAGAGAAATGCAAATAAAAACAAATCTGATATTCCATCTTACACCCATCAGAATGTCTAAGATCAAAAATTCAAGTGACAACACATGCTGGAGAGGAGGTGGAGAAAGGGAAACCTTCCTCCATTGTCAGTGGGAATGAAAACATATAACTTCTCTGGAAATCAATCTGGTGCTTTCTCAGAAAACTGGCCATCACCCTTACTCAAGACCCAGCTATACCACTCCTGAGCATAATATCCAAAAGATGTTCTACCATATAACAAGGATGTTTGTTCAGCTATGTTCTTAGGAGCTTTTTTTTTTTTTTTTTTTTTTGTAATAGCCAGAATGTGGAAATGATGTAAATGTCTCTCAATAGAAGAATGGATACAGAAATTATAGTACATTTACACAATGGAATACCATTCAGCTATTAAAAGCAAGGAAATAATGAAATTTGCAGACAAATGGATGGAATGAAAAAAGATCATTCTGAGTGTGGTACCCCAGCAGCAGAAGGACACATGTGGTGTTAGTGGATGCTTATAAGTGGATATTAGCCATATAATATAGGGTAAATATACTAAAATCTATACTCCTCAGAGGGGCAAACAGGATAAACTCTGGAAGTGGTGTAAGAAAGGGAACAGAATGGGAACCTATTACAGATGTCCTTGAAAGATTCCACCCAGCAGGGAACCCAAACAGATGCAGACAATTAGAGCCAAACTTTGGGTAAAGAACAGGTTGCCTTGTGGAAGAAGGGGGAGAAAGAAAGACCTGGAGGGCACAGGAGTTCCACAAGAAGACCAACAGAGAAAAAAAAAACAAAACAAAAAAAAAACTGTGCCCAAGAGGTCCTTCAGAGAATGATGAATAAAACAAGGACCATTCATACAGAGGACCTAGACCCCTGCTCAGATGTAGCTTATGGGCAGCTCAGTCTCCAAATAGACTCCCTAGTAAGAAGAACAGGGGAAGTCCCTTACATGACGTTTGTGCCTGCTCTTTGATCACTTCCCTCTGGTGGTGTGGCCTTATCAAACCATAGAAAAAGTAGATACAGGCAGCTCTGATGAGACTTGATAAGCTAAGGTTAGATAGTAGGGGAAGAGGACTACTCCTTTTCAGTGGACTAGGAAAGGGGGCTGAGGATAAGGGAGAGATGGTGTGACCAGGAGCAGATGAGGAAGGAGGCTACCATCAGGATACAAAGTGAATAAATTGTGAAAAATAATAAAAAAATCTATAAAAAATATGTTTCCAAACAGCCTGGCTTCATATTCTGTTTCCGTTGTAAGACTGTGTAGCTGGCTACTTCTCCTTTCAGACTGCCATATCTTTCATTGTCTTTCCACTCTCTAGAGTGTAAAGATCTTTTAGGATGAATGTGTTTGGCTTGTTCCTCTACAAATCTGAACCTGAACTAAAACTAATATGCTATCACTGACTTGAGAAAATCCATTCCCAAAGTAACAGGAGTGAAACAGAAAAAAACCGTAGCAAATTTATTGAGGTTGATAGCAGTCATTTATTCTAACCTCCAGGAGTAACCTTAGGCAGGATAAATAAAGGTAGTATATATTTAAAAGACTGGGAGAGAGGTAGTAAGAGCATTTGACTCTTAGATTTCATACTCAAAGGCTCAATGTTGACACTAGAGAATTTTTTCCCTTTTCTTTTTAATTGTTTTATTAATTACAATTTATTCACTTTGTATCCCCCTGTACCTCCCTCTCTCCTCCCCTCCAAATCCCACCCTCCCTCTTCCCCACCAATGTCCCTTTCCCAGTCCACTGAAAAGAGAGGTCCTCCTCCCCTTACTTCTGATTCTAGTCTATCAGGTCTCATCAGGAGTGGCTGCATTGTCTTCTTCTGTGGCCTGGTAGAGCTGCTACCCCTCAGGGGGAGGTGATCAAAGAGCAGGCCAATCAGTTCATGTTAGAGACAGTCCCTGTCCCTATTACTATGGAGGCTACTTGTATACTGAACTGCCATAGGCTATCTCTGTGTAGAGGTACCAGGCCATCTTCATGAGTGGTCCTTGGATGGAATATCAGTTTCAGAAAAGAACCCTGTGCCCAGAATTTTAGGATTTGTCGCTGTCCTTATGGAGCTCCTGTCTTCTCCAGGTCTTACTATTTCCCACTTCTTTCATAACATTTCTTGTAACTCTGCCCAAAGTTTGGCTATGAGTCTCAGCATCTGCTCTGATACCCTGCAGGGTAGAGCCTTTCAGAGGCCCTCTGTGGTAGGCTCCTGTCCTGTTCCCTGTTTTCTTCCTCCTCTGATGTCTATTCTCTTTGCCTGGAAAAGATCATCTTGAGTGAAGTATCCCAGAAGCAGAAAGACACACGGGGTATATACTCACTCGTAAGTGGATACTAGACATATAATACAGGATAAACATACTAAAATATGTATACCTAAGGAAGCTAATCAGGAAGGAGGACTCTGGATAAGATGCTCAATCCCCATTCAGAAAGGCAAAGAGGACACCAGAGAATGTTAACTATAGTGTGAGTAGAGAGGAAGTTTCACAGCATTCAAGAATGAGTGGTATCCTTGGTGAAGGGATGTGGACAGATTAAAATGTATTGATGCTCTCAGTCTGCAATCATATCGAAGATGGAAAATAAGTGACTGTTTGTCTACAGAGTTTTGTCTTGCCTCGCTCCTGTCCAGCCCCCAACCTCCTGTCTACATTATATTCCTGCATTGCAATTTTACCTTTTGTAGTATGGTTTGTATTGGTCATGTTAATTCTTTTTTGGAACTCTCCTGTATACCAAGAAGCTGACCCTATAAGGTCAAGGGGATGGTTGCATACATACATAAAATTACTCGCTTTCTGAGTTTAGAAACCTTAGTATAAAACAGAGTATGGAGAACAATCACATCATAGCCTAAACTTCAGGGTTTGGCAGCAAATATTTCCTTTCGTTTTTAGAACCTGAAGACTTATGGGCCTAGTCAACAGCTCATAAAATGTATAAACATGGTACTTGTATTAAAACCATCAGCATCAGCAGTCCCTAACCTCAAATTCAGCCTGTTTCTGGTCAGCAGAAACAGGCTACAGGGTATTTGTTTGTTTGTTAGTTTGTTTGTTTTTTTAGGATTTTTGTAAGCTTCTGATTCAGTTCAAGACCCAGGGGCTACTGAAATTGGAGCTAAAATGTTGTTCTCATCATACATTTTTTAGCTCCTAAATTTTAGACCGAATTGGCATTTTGGGGCAATTTGGTGCTGAGGTGTTCATTTCTAATCGCTCTTCAGATGGTGGGGCTAAGAAGGTGTCATCACTGAGCTCTGATTAGGAAGGTCAGGGCTTCCAAGGGTAAATTTGTGTCTTAGGCAGGACAGGTTTTAATCTTGCTCTTGTCATTTGCTTGTTGTATATTGAGGTGAGACCCTGAAATTTCCTGAATTTTCTTATCTGCAAAACAGATAAGGACTGGATAAGATGCAAATGGAAAATATAACACATTGAAAAGTTTCATTAAGAACAAAGCAAAAATACAAACTTTTGATGTACAACAAGAGAGGAAGCAGGCCACCAGAACACTCAAAAGCCCAACTGTTTGAAGGGTTTTTGGGGGGGATCTGAGTGAAGGAGAAGCTCATTACTAGTAGTGAAGTTTATGTGGTTCTGTTTTAGTAAAAAGACTTCTGTTAGGCTTTCTTTACTGTGCATGTCTTTTCCCATGTTGTACCTTATTTTAGTCATATGTATTGAATCATATGTATTGAACAGTTCATAGGCATATGATGGCAAATGAGAGATTCTACCCAAAAGTTCAGTCAATGACAGAGTTTGCTCTACTACCCATTTAAAACTACTTTAGGCCATATCTCTCAGTCCTGGGTTGAGCCTGAAACATGATTGAATGGAACTGAGATGCCATCAAACAGTTGCTAAGGAGAGTAGTTTGACTTATTTCTGCTGTTTGAATCATGAATACATCAGCCTGATGTGGGTGTGTGAGGGGATGTGGTGTCACAGGTTGACAACAAGTTGCTTTTAAGTGTTGTGAGAAAAACTGTTTATTCAAGCTAAGCAGAGTCCTGAGTGGCCCATCTTTTTCTGTTTTTTTTTTTTTTTTTTTTTTTCCTACTTCAAAATTAGTTTGTACTGAGAATGCAGTAACAATATTGGTAAAGTAATAGACTAAGAACTCCAGATAAGATAGAGATTTTGGGGTGTTTTAGTATGATTTGATTATTAATCCTCACTATTCTCTTCAAATTGCTTAAACTATGCCCATCCTTTCTCTAAAATGATGCCCCCACTCTTCTCACATTGAACGTGAGTGTGGAATACTTCTCAGGACTTGAAAATGATTCAGTGAAGTGAACCTTTTGGTTAATCTTGTTTACTGGAGTGGGATTTGAGCAGTGGCAATTTAGACTCATAGCTGCCAGATGGCAGATAGCCCTGGGAGGCTACACCATTTGCTTAGAATACAGAGTTTGAATTCTCTATTTAACGGTCATTTCAAAAATGAGTCTTACTTAGAATTTTACTGAAGCAGTCTAGTTCGGTATTTATTTACAGCCGGCGAAACCAGCAGGTATGGTCCTCGCAGGTAGCTCATCTGAAAAGCAAATTCCATAGGACTCTTAGCGTCCTTGTTCTTTGTGCATCTAGAAAGTCACATTGGAAAGTCAGCTTCTGGCCAAATCCCAGACTCATGAAAGAAATAACAATTGAGGAAATAATTTTCTTTCTAACTTGTAAAGCAAACAAGAGAAACAAAAAGGCAGGAAGTAGCCAGTTGCTGGAACACCTGCCAAATTGATACTGTCCGATAGGGGAGAAGTGAGAGCCTACATGGAACTAGGATAAAGGCACTCCCAGGCTTTCTCACCTTTCATTAAATAGCTAAATGGAAGGAAGCAGTTAGAGACAATGAAGGGACACTGATGACAGGACTGAGCAGAAAAATAATGGCTCATCTTTGTGCAGTCAGAGCATAAGAGCAAAGCCTGCTGAGAAGGCTCTTTCATCAATCGGAGGTTACTGGCAGGCTAATCTGGAGCTTGTGTTGAGGGTATTCAGTGAAGAGACACTGAAAGAGCTCCCTTGGGCCAACCAGCAAGGAGAGTAGTCTCAGAATGCTTTTCACCCTGCCCCTGGTCTCATTCCCAGTGTGCTAGCCTGTGTAAACCAACTTGTCCTTAAACACAAGGCTTAATTCAGAAGAGATGAGAGGACACAGCTAAGGAAATAGGACATTGCCTTTATTACACTGTGCCTATGTGCAGGGGTCTTTACAATACCAGCTTACCACAGGAAGACTGCAGCTAACTTCACCTATACCAAGGATGGTACCTACTCTCTACACTGCAAGTAAGTAGAAAAGCTCATCTTATATCCCACCAGCTTTCTTTCTGAAACCTATCACCTTCACTTGTCCAGCATGCCTCCAGGAATGGACCTGACTGATGCAGCAAGGGAATAAAGACAGAAAAAGACATTGACAAAGGCTGCGTCCTGGTGGTCTGGGCTTTTAGATGGAGAAACCACAGCACCCTGAAGACTTAGTATGCTTATTATATAGTGTTGGACAGAGAATTGGGTTATTGTGTATAGTTGGGCACAGGCACATACACACAGATAAACAAGGATACAGAGTTTGTGGTAAAAGGATGGATTAAGGAAGATAGGTTTATCTAATATAGCTAGGAACAGTCTCTGTAGAACAGTCTTCAGACTGTAAACATCCTGGGAGAAAACTAAGGTGGACATCTGCACACATAGTCAACACACATACTCTGTTCTCCAAGCAAGGCTTTGTCATGCCTCTGAGCCTCACCTCAGGTGAGATGCCTTGTCTTTTCTCCTACAGTCTGAGACTCAGCAGTCTTTGACATGGCCAGGTCATGCCAATAGATACATTCATGCAGTACTTCACACACTCAGGATTTGCTCTGCTGCCTGCAGACTATATCCTCTCCAAGTGCATAATATCTTCATTGCAAGTAAGTCCACTTGCAAAATCGTCACGCTGTGTCAATGAAGTGACCCACACTCCAACCCCAAATGCTTCCATGATGAAAAGTACATTCCTTTAGGGTGGTACTTGAAGCTGCATTTACACGGCAGGGGCAGAGGCAAGGAGCAGGCATAGGCCCAGCTGTCTAGAACCTACCACCTGTTTGTTTATCCAACTTATTCTCATCAAGTCTCTGCCCTGTGCTAAATCCTGCACTGACAGAACTAGAAAATCAGAGTAAAAGTCTCTTATTCCTATATTAGTTATACCCTTAAAGGTAGACTGTCAAACAAACTGATAATGATAGAGTAACCTGTAAAAGTTAGAATACACCAAAGAGGAAGAAAGATAGTTTCTGAGTCAAGCATCTGGATGGGGAGAGAGTTCTCTAAATTGAAAGTCACAGTAGAGACAAAACTCACACCTTCACTCAATAAATTACTCAGAGATTTAACAACTATTTTATTATTTAAGGAAATTATAACATAGGGTAGAAATGTAAAAGAATTAGGAGAAAATTTTAAGATGAAAGGCCATGTAAAAATAACACAGGAGAAAAAGAAAATGTATATATAAATGTTCTTATAAAATAATTTATAATAAAATATTTAAGCTATTTCTTCTATACTGGAATAGTTCAATATTTGAAGGACTTTGCAGCCAGGCCTGAAGATACCTGATAAGCTAGGGTCAGATGGAGGGGAGAAGGACCTCCCCTATCAGTGGACTTGGAAAGGGGCAGGGAGGAGATGAAGAAGGGAGGGTGGGGTTGGAAGGGAATGAGGGGGCAGGCTAATAAATGGGATACAAAGTTAATAAACTATAACTAATATTAAAAAATAAAAATTTAATTAAAAATATTAATGACTAAGAAATAAACACTTTGGGTGAAAAAAAAAAGAAAGAAAAACACAAACATGACTTCTTCCCCATATTAATACAGGGTTAGCACCCTGCCATATTCCAGGAATTGGATCTGTCCATTTCACTTGGGAATAATTATCTTTGGTGTTAGGGTGCCACAATCGACCAGAGACAGAATAGCCTTGGCAAGCCACATTCAAAAAACTTAAAGAGATCATGATTAAGATTTGGACACCACGCAGGACTAGCCACAGGAGTATCATCATGGATTGCTGCAGCCATGAATCATCTGAAGGAATGGGCGGGCATGAGAGCGTTAGCAGGCCTTCTGGTGTTGGTCTCCTTGGTTTGCCTGTGGTATATATGCAAGATTAGAGTCTCACAACAGTGTGATGCAGCCATGATCATTCAGGCCTTTACAGCCATTGAAGCAGGACATTCTCCCCAAGCATGGTTGGCTACCATAAAAAGCTAAAATGTTACGCTCAGGATGCGAGGCTAAGCACTGCACTCAGGGTCAGCAGCTTTGGACCCAGAGAAGAGCATGTCTGGTTGCATGCGGGTTGATGCCCCAGGTCCCGCCTCTGAGAAAAAGGTATCGGATGGGTCTGATGCTCTTTGGGTGGATGACACCTAAATGAACATCGGTACAAAGTCCCAATTTATTTCTAATATCAGAGATCAGACCTCAACTCTTGCCTGATGCATCTAAAACAAAAAGGGGGAACTGTAGAGAGCTGCGGAATGCTATCCCTTAAAGATGGAGCTGGTTTCCGCCTTCCACCTTCCCGATGGTGAGTGCTCTCTGTCACGAACAATTCCACATTTGGTTAAGGCTGAGGATCTGGCTTGCTTCCATGTATGTGGACCTATCTGCATTGCCCACGTGGCACGCTGGGGTTGGCTACCCAGAGGCTATTTAAGCTGTGGGCTGGCTTTCCCCAGGGTCCGAGGATTGTTCAAGGTTTCTGAATAAACTGCATTGAAAAAAAAAAAAAAGATTTGGACACCATCATTAAAAAAAAAAAAAAAACAAAAAACACAAATGCCTAAAGATTTGGAAAGAAGAAAGAATCTTCACCAACCCTCTATCTGACTGAAGGCTAATATCCAGTATGTATAAAGAACTAAAGAAGTTGAAAAGCAGCAAATCAAGTAATCCAATTAAAAAATGAGGAACAGAGCTAAACAGAGAATTCTCTGCAGAGGGACATCGAATGACAGAGAAACACTTAAAGAAATGTTCAAAGTCATTAGCCATCAGAGAACTGCAAATAAAAACGACCCTGAGATTTCACCTTATACCCAACAGAATGGCCAAGATGAAAAACTCAAGTGACAACACATGCTGGAGAGGTTGTGGAGAAACGGGAACCCTCCTTCACTGCTGGTGGGAAGGTAAACTTGTACAACTACTCTGGAAATCCATCTGGAGCTTTCTCAGACAACTCGGAATAGTGCTTCTTCAAGATCCAGCTATACCTCTCCTAGGCATATATCCAAAAGAGGCTCAAGTACACAAAAAGGACATTTGCTCAACCATGTTTGTAGCAGCTTTATTTGTAATAGCCAGAAGCTGGAAACAGCCCAGATGTCCCTCAACTGAAGAATGGATACAGAAATTGTGGTACATTTACACAATGGAATATTACTCAGAAATGAAAAACAAGGAAATCATGAAATTTGCAGGAAATGGTGGAACCTAGAAAGCATCATCCTGAGTGAGCTTTCCCATAAGCAGAAAGATACACATGGCATATACTCGCTCATATAGACATATAATATAGGATAAACCTACTACAATATGTACACCTAAAAAACTAATCTAGAGAGAGATTTCCAGTTAAAATGCTCAATCCCCATTCAGAAAGTCAAAGAGGATAGACATCAGAAGAAGAGGAAAACAGGAAACAAGTTAGGAGCCTCCCACAGAGGGCCTCTGAAAGACTCTGTCCTGCAGACTATCAAAGCAGACGTTGAGACTTATGGCCAAACTTTGGGCAGAATGCAGGGAATCTTATGAAAGAAGAGGGAAATAGTAAGATCTGGAGAGAACAGGAGGTCCACAAGGAGAGAAACAGAACCAAAAAAAATGAACACAGGGGTCTTTCTTGAGACTCATACTCCAACCATGGAGATAACTTAGAACCCCCGCACAGATGTAGCTCATGGCAGTTCAGTGTCCAAGTGGGTTCCATAGTAATGGGAACAGGGACTGCTTCTGACATGAACTGATTGGCCTGCATTTTGATCACCTCCCCCTGAGGGGTAGCAGCTCTACCATACCACAGAAGAAGACAATGCAGCCAATCCTGAGGAGACCTAATAGACTAGGATCAGAAGGAAGAAAAAGAAACCCTCCCCTACCAGTGGACTTGGGGAAGGTTATTCGTGGAGAAGGGAGAGGAAGGGAAGGATTGGGAGGGGAGAAAGGAGGGAACTAGAGGGGGAATACAAAGTAAATAAAGTGTAATTAAAAATTAAAAAATATTTTGGCATATGACTCCCTGTATTTTTTTTCAGATTTTTAAAACATATCCAATGACCAATAATCTATAACCAAGACATATCGAACATGGTAAGTTTATACATTCAAAATAAACAGACAAAACACCTTGCTATTTGTTGAATCTGATTTTTTCATTACCACAGAAGATTTGTAGCAGAATTAACCATTCACTTTCTTACTGGAAAAGCTGAGAAGCTGGCCTCCCTCTCTCCCCTCCCCCTTTTTTAAACTCTAGTGATTTTCGCTGTTGCTTGACACTGCTCAGCAAATTTTGACTTGCATAATAAATGATATTCTCCTGTCAAACATTCTCTTGCTAATTGTTCCCAGTTCCCTGGGCAGAGAAGGACAAAGCTTGAGTAAAAGGTACTGTAGGACCATATTGAGTGCATACAATTTTCAATTCTTTTAATTGTTTAAAAGGTATAGGAGCATGGACTCTCACCACATTACTGTGTCCATCAGGTTGCTCTATAACTGGAAAACCATAAAACTCAGTTATATTGTCTTCTTTTTTTCTGCCTAGCTTGTTCTTCTTCTAAATCTTCAAGCTCATCAGGATCTAAGCCATCCTCAAAACTCTTCTTCTAACAAGAAATTATTATCATTATTAGGGACATATAACTCTTCTGGAGGAGCTGATGGTTTAATCACATTTTGTCTTGAAGCCTCCCATCTTTCTTTCCTCTTTCTCCATAACCCTGAAAGTTTCACTTTCTCAGTTCCATGCCGCATATACAGACTATTTCTAATTAAATTCCTTACAAAAAACATAAGGCTACTGCCCTCTCCCATTTTTACTCTCAAATTTTACTCACTGCACCCTTTTCTCTTTACTTTATGATCCAAGCTTCCCAATGCCCAAAATGTCCTTTACTGCTTCCCTGTATCTCAAGTCCTTGTTCAGGTGCCAAACTGCCAGAGCCCACCAGGAGAATCAAACATTTCCTGAGTGGGAACTGAAGATTGAAAGAAAATTTAAAAAACAAAACCCACACTCCACATGGGATCTGTTTGAAAGGGATGCCAGTAGAAACTGTCAACTGTCACACCAGTTTAATCCACAATCCCTTTTCATAGTAAGATCAAAGCACCTCAGTACAATGAAAAGGCTCTTGGACAAGTCAAATGTGTTTACCTTGACCACCTGTCTGTGTGATCCTCGTGCAAACAAAAGAAAGTGAACTTGGAAAAAAACATCCTGCCTATCCCTGACTCCAGGTGAAGGTCAGGGTAAAAGCATGGTTTTCGTTGAGAGCTCAATAACAAAGCAGCCTGACAAACGAGCAGCTCTCCACACACTACCACTGTTTATTCTATTTATGCATCCTCCCTTAGGTCATCCTTGTGATTTATCTTCTTTGGGTCTGTGCTTATCCTGTGCTACATGGCTAAAATCCACTTATAAGTGGGTTTATACCATGCATGTCTTTCTGCTTCTGGGATACCTTACTCGGGATGATCTTTTCTAGTTCCATCCATTTGTCTGCAAATTTCATGATCTCTTTGTTTATCCATTCTTTAGTTGAGGGACATTTAGGTTGTTTCCTGATTCTTGAATTAAGCTGCTTTGAACATAGTTGAGCAAGTTCCATTGTTGTATGGTGGAGTGCCTTTTGGCTATATACCCTGGAGTTGTATAGCTGGGTCTTGAGATAAAGCTATTACTAATGTTCTGAGAAAGTGTCAGACTGATTTCCAAAGTGGTTGTACAAATTCACACTCCCACCAGCAATGGAAGAGTACTCTCCTTTCTCCACACTACAACATCATGTGCTATCACTTGAGATTTTGCTTTCAGCCATTCTGACTGGTGTGAGATGGCATCTCAGAGTCTTTTTGATTTGTATTTCTCTGATGACTAAGGAAGTTGACCATTTCTTTTAGTGCTTCTCTGTCATCCTAGATTTCTCTTTTGAGAATTCTCTGTATAGTTCTATGCCTCAATTTTAGTTGGGTTATTTTGTATATTGGTGATTTCTTGAGTTCACTATTTATTTTGGATATTAACCCTTTGTTAGATGTAGTATTGATGGAGACATTTTCCCAATCTGTAGACTATCATTCTATTGACAATCTTCTTTGCCTTACAGAAGCTTTTAATTTTAAAGAGATCCCATTCATTAATTGTTGATCTTAGAGTTTGAGCTGTTGATGTTCTGTTCAGGAACTTTTTCCTGTGCCAATCAGTTCAAGGTTGTTCCCCACTTTCTCTTCTATTTGATTTACTATATCTGGTGTTATATTGAGGTCTTTGATCCACTTGGATTTAAGCTTAATGCAGGGAGATTAATATGGACCGATTTGTATGTTTCTATATGTAGACAACCAGTTAGACCAGAACCATTTGTTGAAGATGCTGTCTTTTTTCCATTTTATAGTTTTGGCCCCTTTGTTAAAATCAAGTGTCCATAGATATGTGGGTTTATTTCTGTGTCTTCTCTTTGATTCCATTGATCAACCAGTCTGTTTATATGTTAGTACCATGCAGTTTTTATTACTATTGTATAGCTTGAAGTCAGAGATGGAGATACCTACAGAAGTTCATTGACTATATAGGAGTATAGGATTGTTTTTTTTTTAATATTTATTTTATTTATTTATTACATATATACCAGAAGAGGGTGCCAGATCTCATCATAGATGGGTGTGAAACACCATATGGTTGCTGGGAATTGAACTCAGGACCTCTGAAAGAGCAGCCAGTGCTCTTAATCGCTGAGCCATCTCTCCAGCCCATATAGGATTGTTTTAACTATTCTGTGTTTTTGTTTTGTGTTTCTATATGAAGTTGAGAATTGTTTTTTCAAGGTCTGTAAATAATTGTGTTGGTATTTTGATAGGGAGTACATTGAACATGAAGATTGCTTTTGGTAAGATGATCATTTTTACTCTGTTAATTCTACCAATCAATGAAGATGGGACATCTTTCCATCATCTGATATCTTCCTCAATATCTTTCTTCAGAGTATTGAAGTTCTTGTCACACAGGTCTTTCATTTGCTTGGTTAGAGTTACACCAAGATTCTTTATATTATTTCTGGCTATTATGAAGGCTGTAGTTTCCCCCCTTTTTTTTTTATCGGCTTCTTGTTTTTGTACAGGAGGGCTACTGACTTTTTTTTTAATTAGTCTTGTATTTGGCCACTTGAAACTGTTTATCAGCTGCAGAAGTTCCCTGGTGGAATTTTGAGGGTTGCTTACATATACTATCATATCATCTGAAAATAGAGATACTTTAACTTCTTTCTTCCTAATTTGTATCCCCTTGATTTCCTTTAGTTTTTGTGTTTTGCTTTGTTTTTATTGATCTAGCTAAAACTTCAAGTTGGATATTTGTCGTTTTCTGTTCAGCAGGGGCCTGGATCTCATCTAGAATCCTAGAGTTTGACTTCCAGAGGGAGAAAGGGGGTTCCGTTTCTCTCAGGGGCACCTAGAGTACATTAGGGTGAGGCCTGATTGCACTAAGTCAGGGGAAACATTTTCCACAGACTGTTAGTTTAGCTCTTTTAGCAGGGTTTGCTGGTGGCATTGGATGCGCAGGCATTCCAAAACCTATTGTGATACCAGAGTGTTACAGCTCTTGGTCAAGCTGCTATGCAGAGCACTGTGAGAGTGCAGGCCCATGCCCATACCTGGTTGTCTTGAAGCTAAGACACGGGCCTGGTGAGGCCCGACTGGCTAGAGGATAAATGATGAGTCTCAGACAGTCTTGAAGTGATAAAGCTAGAACCTTTTTTTTTTTTTCATGTAAAATCAAGACCAGAGGGAAGGATTTCAATGAGAAATGTATTTGATTTGCTGAGTCCAGGGATACTTAAATGGTTCTATCAGAAAAAGGAAAATACATTACCCAATTATCCCATGGGGTGGGGAAGGGGGATCTTCAACTACAATTGAAGGTCACTGGTAGACAAATATCCTTAACAGGGAGGGACATTTCTAGGAATTGCTAGATGCTTGCTAGAGCACTTTCCTTATCATGGAAGGGTCTTGCCTGTAATGTGCCTTGTAGGCTACGTGCCTTCCTTACAAGAGCTGGAATCACCTTGATCAGGGGAGAATCTTAGAATCCCCTGAAAAAAAAGGAGTCTATCATCATAGACAGTGCACAAATAGTTGACTATCCAGAGTCTTCAAGCTAATCCAGCAAAGCACCGCAATATTGAAGAGGTATGGAGAGAGTGGGCAGCCTTTTCTTGGCCCTTATTTTAGCAGAATTGCTTTGAGTTTCTCTCATTTAATTTGATATTGGCTATTGGTTTTGTTTTATATAACCTTTATTGTGTTTGAATATGGGCCTTGTATCCCTGATCTCTCCAAGGCTTTCATCATGAAGGGGTGTTGGATTTTGTCAAAGGCTTTTCTACATCTCATGAGATAATTATCTGATTTGTTTATTTGAGTTTGTTTATATGGTGGATTATGTTGATGGATTTCTGCATGTCGAACCACCCCTGCAGGTTACTTGATCATGGTATTTATATGTTCTTGGATTCTTTTGCAAGTATTTTACTGAGTATTTTTACACCAATGTTCATGAGTGAAAATGGTCTGAAATACTCTTTTTTGTTGAGTCTTTGTGTGGTTTAGGTCTCAGAGTGACTGTAGCTTCACAGAATGAGTTTGGCAATGTTCCTTCTATTTTTTGAAATAGTATTATGAGTATTGGTATTAGCTCTTCTGTGAATGTCTGGTAAAATTCTGTGCTATAACCATCCAGACCAGGGCTTTTTTGGTTGAAAGGTTTTTGATGACTGCTTCTATTTTCTTAGAGGTTATAGGATGGTTTAAACTATATACCTGATCTTGATTTAACTTTGACAGGTGAAATATATCAAGAAAATCGTGCAAGTCCTTTAAATTTAGGAATTTTGTGGAATACAGGCTTTTGAAATAAGACCTAATGATTTTTTTTTTTATTTCTTCATTGTCTGTTGTTATAGCCCCCTTTTTGTTTCTGATTCTGTTAATTTAGATACTCTCCCTCTGCCTTTTAGTTAGTTTGGTTAAGGGTTTTCTATCTTGTTGATTTTCACAAAGAACCAGATCTTGGTTTCATTGATTCTTTGTGTTGTTCCCTTTGTTTCAAATTTATTGATTTCAGCTCTAAGTTTGATTATTTTCTGTGGTCTACTTCTTTTTGGTGTGTTTGTTTTCTGTGTTCTAGAGCTTTCAGGTATGCTGTTAAGTTACTAGTATAAGATCTGTCTAATTTCTTTATGAAGGCTCTTAGTGCCGTGAACTTTCCTCTTAGCACTGCTTTCATTGTGTCCCATAAGTCTTGGTATGTCTTGTCTTCAATTTCATTGAATACTAGAAAGTCTTTAATTTCTTTCTTTATTTCTTTCCTGAGCTAGTGGTTGTTTACTAGGCAGTTGTTTAGTTTCCATGAGTATGTACGCTTTCTGTTGTTGTTGAGGGTTCATCTTTAATCATGGTCATCTGAGTTCCTGTCACTCAGTTTTGGCTTTGCCATCTTGAATTTAGGACACTGTATGTTTGTATTATTCAGCTTGTCTGTACATGAAGACTAGAAGAAATGCGAATTGGGATTGGGGTGCTGCCTTTGTTACAGACACTGACCTTGGGGAAGAGGGAGTGATCCATCTGGACCTGTGGGTCCTACCTCTGGGTAGGCAGAAAGCATTTGCAGGTGCAACAAACCCCACACTGTGCTTGGTCTCTGGGTCTGTGAATTTGGTTTGGGATCCTGGCCTTGGTATCCAGGTAGAGTATCAGGAGTGATATGAGGTCTGGTTGCTGGAAAGAATCTGTGAACTGCACTCAGGTAGCAGGGAAGCACTGTGCAGGAATCACAAGACCCAGGCAAGAACTGTGTCCCAGAGAGGGTTACATGTGTTTAGGGGGAACCATGTATTCCCTGCACCCAATATGTCCCTTCCCCTTCAGGTAAAGCACTGTTTCTAGATTACTCGCTGTAACCACAGTTTCTGATCCTCGGCCGACATGTACAGTATGCCCTGGCCACTGCCATCTTTGAATTCCCTCACCTTCATTTCTTTTCCTATAGAAAAATTACCCAAATAAAAATAATTCACTTAAGGTAATGCCAGGTAAGATGAAAATGCATTCATCTAGCCTTTCTCAAATTTTTATTTACTAGACTATGGTGGAGTCCAGGATGGTAGCCACCAGCATGCATCATATCTGAAGGGCACAGCAACCAAAACTCCAAAATTGGTAAGTGGAGGGACAGCAGAAGCCAGAACATTGACATTGAGGCTTCCTGGGAAAGAGGGAACAACCTGTGAGCTGGGATCATTTGGATCCAGGTCACCCATGGACATCTCTGGGTACTGACAGTGGCAAATATTCAACTCCTCTACTGATGGACATCTGGGTTGTTTCCAGTTTCTGTCTATTACAAATAAAGCTGCTACACACATGGTTGAGCAAATGTCCTTGTTGTATACTTGAGCATTGTTTGGATATATGCCTAGGAGTGGTATAGCAGGATCTTGAGGTAGCACTACTCCTGATTCTCTGAGAAAGCACCCAATTGATTTCCAGAGTGGTTGTATAAGTTTACATTTCCACCAGTAATGGAGTTAGGTTCCTCTTTCTCCACATCCTCTCCAGAATGTATTGTCACTTGAGTTTTTGATTTTAGCCATTCTTATGGGTGTTAAGGTGAAATCTCATGCTCATTTTAATTTGCATTTCTGTGATGACTAAGAATGTTGAGCATTTCTTTAAATGTTTCTCTGTCATTCGATGTTCCTCACATAAAGACAAAACAGATAAAACTCTCAAAGAAATACAGGCAATATACCCAAACAAAAAGAGGCAGAAGTAGTGGAATATAGAGAGGAAATGAACAGTAAAATAGAGGCCATCATGGAAAGACAGGAATTTATATTCAAACACATGAAACGATGTAAGACATGAAAGCAGAAATAGAGTCAATCTTTCTCAGCCCATTTGTCTTTCATATACAGAAGGCCTACTGAGGTTTTTGTTTTGGTTTGGGTTTTTTGTTTGTTTGTTTGTTTTAGGATAATTTTATATCTAGCCATTTTGCTGAAGATATTTATCAGCTGAAGGAGTTCCCTGCTTGAATTTTTGGGGTCACTCATGTATACTATCATATCATCTGCAAATAGTGAAACTTTGACTTCTTTCTTTCTGATCTGTATCCCCTTGATCTCCGTTAGTTGTCTTATTGCTCTAGCTAGGACTTAAAGTACTACGTTGAAGAGATATGGAGACAGTGGGCAGCCTTGCCTTGTCCCTGATTTCAGTGGGGTTGATTAAGTTTCTCTCCATTTAGTTTGATGTTGGCTATAGGCTTGCTGTATATTGCCTTTACTATGTTTAGTTATGTGCTGTACATCACTGATCTCTCCAGGATTTTAAGCATGAATGGGTGTTGGATTTTCTCAAATGCTTTTTCAGCATCTAAGGAGATGATCATGTGTTTTTTTCTCCTCAGTTTGTTTATATGGTAGATTACATTGATGGATTTCCATATGTTGAACCACACCTGCATGCCTGGCATGATGCCCACTTGGTCATGGTGGATAATATCTTTTATGTGTTCTTGGATTTGGTTTGCAAGTATTTTATTGAGTGTTTTTGCTTCAATATTCAATAAAAGTACCAGGTGTGAAATTCGCTTTTTTTTGTTGGGTCTTTGTGTGGTTTAGGTATCAAGGTGACTGTGGCTTCATAGAATGAGTTAAGTAATGTTCCTTCTGTTTCTACTTTGTGGAATAGTTTTTTTTTTTCTGTATGGCAAATGATCAGTTTATTTTTATTTTATTTTTGTCTTTCTTTAAATTAAATTCTAATTTTTTATATTAATTACAGTTTATTCACTTTGTTTTTTTTTTTGCTCCCTCAAAATTCTTTTTTTTTAAATTTTTCATCAATTACACTTTATTCATTCTGCATCCTCCCATAAGCCCCTCCCTCCTCCCCTCCCAATCCCACCCTCCCTCCTCCCTCTGCTTGCATGCCACTCCCCAAGTCCACTAATAGGGGAGGTTCTCCTCTCCTTTCTGATCTTAGTCTGTCAGTTCACATCAAAAGTGGCTGTATTGTCCTCTACTATGGCCTGGTAAGGCTGCTCCCCCCCCCCCTTAAAGAAACTAAGCAAGAGAGAGGACCCTAACTAAAATGTCCAATCCCCATCCGGAAAGGCAAAGAGGATGGACATCAGAAGAAGAAGAAAACAGGAAACAACCTAGGAACCTACCACAGAGGGCCTCTGAAAGCCTCTGCCCTTCAGACTATCAAAGCAGATGCTGAGCCGGATGGGCAACTGTTGGGCAGGTGAACAGAATTTTAGGTAAGAACTGGGAAATAGTAAGAGCTGGAGAGGACAGGGTCTCCACAAGGAGAGCAACAGAACAAGAAAATTTGAACACAGGGAACTTCCAAGAGACTCATACTCCAACCAAGGACTATTCATGTGGAATAGTTTGAAGAGAATTGGAGTTAGCTTTTCTTAGAAGGTCTGGTAGAATTCTGTGCTGAAGCCATCTGACCCTGCACTTTTTTGGAAGGGAGACTTTTGATGACTGCTTCTATTTTCTAGGTGGATATTGGAATATTTAATCTATCTACCTGATCTTGATTTAATTTTGGTAAATGGAATGTATCAAGAAAATTGTCCATTTCTTTTAGATTTTTCACATTTTGTGGTATATAGGCTTTTGTAGTTAGATGTAATGATTGTTTGGATTTCCTCAGTGTCTTTTGTTATGTCCCACTTTTCATTTGTGATTTTGCTGATTTGTATAGTTTCTCTCTTCCTTTTATTTAATTTGGCTAAGGGTTTGTCTATCTTGTTGATTTTCACAAAGAACCAGGTTTTGGTCTCATTGATTCTTTGAATTGTTTCCTTAGTTTCTAATTCATTGATTTCAGCTCTGAGTTTGATAATTTCAAACCGTCTACTCTTCTTGGATGTGTCTGCTTCTTTTTTAGGGGGATGGTTTAGGTGTGCCTTTAAGTTGCTTGTATGAGGTGTCACCAACTTCTTTCTGTAGACACTTAGTACTAGGAACTATTCTCTTCGCATTGCTTTCATTGTGTTCCATAAGTTTGGGTAAGTTGTGCCTTCATTTTCATTGAAAATAGGATGTTTCTAATTTCTTTTTTCATTTCTTTTGTTCCCAAGCTGTCACTGAGTATAGAGTTGTTTCCTTTCCATATGTATGTAGGCATTTTGTTTTTTTCTGTTGTTGTTGAGGTCTAGTTTTAGGTCCTGGTGGTCTGATACGATACAAGGGATTATTTTGATCTGCATGTATCTGTTGAGCCTTACTTTGTACCTGACAACATGGTCAGTTTTTGAAAAGGTTCCCTGTGCTGATGAAAAGAAGGTACACTTTTGAGTTTGGGTGAAAAGTTCTGTAGATATTTATTAGGTCCATTTGATTTAGAACCTCAATAAATATCATTGAATTTCCCTATTTAGCTTCTGTCTAGGTGATCTGTCCCTTGGTGAGAGTACAGTGTTGAAGCTTCCCATTATCGAAGTGTTGGAAGCGATGTGTGATTTCTGCTTTAATAATATTTCATTTACAAATGCAGGTGCTCCAGGGGTCTTTCACGAGACTGTTTCTCCAACCAAGGACCATGTATGGATATAACCTAGAACCCCTGCTCGGATATAGCCCATGGTAGCTCAGTGTCCAAATGGGTTCTCTCATAAGGGGAACAGGGACTATTTCTGACATGAACTCAATAGCAAGCCCTACTCAATAGCGAGCTCTTCCGCTCCCCTCCCACGAGGGAAGAGCAGCCTGGCTAGGCCACAGAAGAGGACATTGCAGCCAGTCCTGAGGAGACTTGATAAGCTAGGGTCAGATGGAGGGGGAGGAGGTCCTCCCTTGTTAGTGGACTTGGAAAGGTGCAGGGAGAAGATGAGGGAGGGAGGGTGGGATTGGGAGAGAATGAGGGAGGGGGCTATGGTTGGGATACAAAGTAAGTAAACTGTGATTAATATAAAAAATAAAAAATGTAACAACAACAACAAAAAACAAATGCAGGTGCTCTTGTATTTGGGGTATAGATGTTCAGGATTGTGACGTCCTCTTGGTGGATTTTTCCTTTGATGAGAATATAATGCCCCTTCTCATCTTTTTTGATTAATTTTGGTTGAAAGTCTATTTTATTAGATATTAGGATAGCTACCTAGTGTGTTTTCTGTGTCCATTTCCTTGAAAAACGTTTTTCCAGTACTTTATTCTGAGGTAGTGTTTATCTTTTTTGCAGAGGTGTGTTTCTTGGATGCAGCAGGATGTTGAATCCTGTTTCTGCAACCATTCTGTTAGTCTGTGTCTTTTTATTGGAGAGTTGAGTCTTTTGATGTTGATAGGTAATAGTGACCAATGAATGTTAGTTCCTTTCATTGTGGAGTTGGTGGTCTTACTGTGTTTCAATGCTTGTTTTCTTTTATTAATTGTTGTGAGGTTATCTCTAGCCTGTGTTTTCTTGGTTGTAATTTATTTTGGTGGATTGGAGTTTTCCTTCTAGTATCTTTTGTAGGACTGTGTTGCTGTGTAGATATTGTTTAAGTTTAGTTTTGTCATGGAATATTTCTTTTCTCCATCTATGTTGACTGAAAGCTTTGCTGGGTATAATAGTCTAGTTTGGCATCAGTGGTCTCTCAGAGTCTGTGTGACATCTCTCCAGGCCCTTCTGTATTTCATTGTTTCTGATGAAAAGTCTGGTATGATTCTGATAAGTCTACCTTTATAGGTTACTCGGCCTTTTTCCTTTGCTGCTTTTAATATTTTTTCTTTGTCCTGTACATTTAATGTTTTGACTATTATGTCACCTGAGGAGTTTCTTTTCTGGTCTAGCCTGTTTGGTGTTCTATAGTCCTCTTATATGTTTATGGACATCTCTTTCTTTAAGTTGGGAAAATTTTCTTCTATGATAATCTTGAAAATATATTCTGGACCTTGGAGCCTGAAATCTTCTTTTTTGTATATTCTTATTACTCTTAGATTTCATCTTTTCATGGCATCCTTGATTGCTTGGATGCTTTGTGTTTGGAACTTATCTAATTTAACTTTTTCTTTGAGAGATGTATCAATTTCTGCAATTGTATATTCTGAGCCTGAGATTCTTTCTTTCATCTCTTGTATTCTGTTTTTGATGCTTACCGTTGTAGTTCCTGATCTTTTCTTTAAGTTCTCCAGCTCCAGGGTTTCCTCTCTTTGTGTTTTCTTCATTGATTCTAATTCTGTTTTCACATTGCACCATTTCCTTCATCTGTTTGAATATGGATTCCTGTGTTTCCATGATGGTCTTATGTTGGTATAAGGTTCTTTTGGAATGTATACACCTTACCCTTGTTCATTCAAATGCTGATTTCTCTCCCCCACACTCTGTTTTCATTCTGTACATTGCATTGTGATGCTTATTCTAAGCATCACCTGTCTCATCTTCATGCCAAAATAAAATAACCAGCCACAGTGTTGAGCAACGGAGAGGGAGGAGTAGGAGGGAGAGGGGAAGAGCCAGAGGACAGGAAGGAGTGGGAGGCAGAGGAGAAGAGCAGAGGCTGGGAGAATGGAGGCTGGAGGAGAGGTCTTGGAAAGACGTGGAGAAATAAAGCAGACCTAAGGGAGGATGACTCAAAAAGCAAGTATAATGGGTGAATCTACATGTTAGGAAACTATGAGGGCTTGGAGGTTTAGGATGGCGTAACTATTGCCTAACATTGAGTTCTAGGTTAACTAAATAAATCATAGTCTCTGTGTGGTGATTTGGTTATACAGTTGTTTAGGATTAACAGCAGCTTTACTAAAAGGTATATCAATAGTAAATATTAATGCTCTAATACAACAGCCTTATTTTTTTTGTTCGTTTCCTCTATATATGCCACTACATGTGCCTCTACTTGTGTCTCTATTTGTTTGGCTGTATTTGCCTGTATTTCTTTGAGAGCTTTGTTTGTTTACTCTTATGTGCCTCTAATAACTGGATAAGCGTTGTGAGCCGCGTGGTCATCTCGCCAGCAAGAACGCATGCGGACAACAGGATCCTTCTGCAGCAAGCTTTATTGCAGTCAAATGATGATAGGAGGAAGACCCCGAGCCCCGAAGTGGCGCTGCTTATATAAGCCCTGCTCGCACCAGAGTGGTGTGAGATGATGTATCATCCCCTGATTGGCTGCTCACCCATCACCCCATATGATGCCCCGGGCTGGGCTCGTGATGACAGTTGCCCAACGGTCATAACGGTCATAACGGTCATGCGCTCTAGGACTTGTTTACCAGTTTAGAAGGGCGGAAGCCAGCGCCATGGCAACCAAACCCCAGCTCTCCACATCTAACCATATATTTGAGATAATTTTTTTTTTGTTTCCGATGAATACGCATATTCATTGATTTTTTTTTAGGGTTGCTGATGAAGCCAGTATGTCCTGAATTCTTTTGGATGTGTTCTTATGCTAACCTCTAGCCATCTGCTTATCTGTAACCTTATTGTTTTTTCCTGGGGTCTGTACTTCAGACTGAGTCCCTCTGTCTCTGGTGCCTGGAGTATTCTTCAGGAAGATGAGAGAGGGCCACAAGTTTGAGAGTGAATGTAGTGTTTAGTTCTAAGAAGGTGGCAGGTGCATATGTACAAGCAAGTGTGTGAGTGTGGAAGTGTTCCTTAAGGTACATGGTGCTAGAGCTTGTAGATGCCTGGAATGTGTAGCTTACACACAGGAGAGGGTATGGATGCTGGCACTCTTTGAGGGTACAATGTGCATATGTAGGTGCCCTGAAAACTTCAGTGGCCTAATGGCCTAAGGTCCTGTCGTACTGTCCTCCTGGTATTCAGATCTGTCTGGGCTCCTTGAATTGATTTCCTGGACTCCACAGGTAGACCAACAGAACATGGACTTCAATGTTGAGAAGGCTGTTCAAGGATCCCTATGTTGCCCACAGTGGGAGTGTGGGTGGGAGGGATAAGATGTCTGGCTGCAAGAGTAGAGCAACCCTAATCCTTGGTTTCTGCACACACTCACTCGAAGGTGCATTCAGAGTCTTGCAGGCTTAATCGGAAAGCACAGGGGTTCTCCCTGTTCTCTATTCTCAGATTTATTCGCAGGGACAAATGTGAGTGTAGGAGATTTTTCAGCTCACTTGTATTCATTGTTTGCCACCAGCCAGGGAGGCCCATACTTGGGGTAGCCTCTTCTGCAGTCACAGTCACTGACCAGGGAGACTCCTTCTTGAGTTAGCTGCTACCCTACTGCCTCTGCAGACCTGGGAAGTGAGTTCAGCCATCCACTGGCAGGCCCATATAGACTCCTGCCACACCGGTGGCCAATGGCTTGGATTCCAGTCTCTTGCTGCCTCAGCACAGAAGCTCCTGCTTGGGGCAACCACTGATGCATCTGCCGAGAGGGAGGGTCGTGCTCGGGGCAAGGGGTAGTGCAGGGGAGTTGAATATTCGCCACTCTCAGTTCTTGAAGACATCCACTGGTGACCTGGGTCAAAAAGGTCCCAGCTCATGTGTTGTCAGTTCTCTCCCAGGAAGTCTTAGTGCTGATGTTCTGGCTTCAGATGCTCCTAAACTCACCAATTTAGGCGTTTTGGAACCTGTGCCTTTCAGATATGGTGCGTGCTGGTTACCACCAAATTGGACTCTTCTCTATTATACTTAAGTTTTGTGTTTTCATAGTGTCCCTGTTTTCTTGGATGTTTGTGTCAGGAACTTTTTAGATTAAACATTTTCTTTGACTGATGTATTTATTTTTTTAATTGTTTCTTCTACACTTGAGATTCTCTTTTATTCTTATGTCAGTAATTCTTGTTTGCTACCCTAAGTTTTTCATCTCCAGCATTTCCTCAGTTTCTGTTTCTATATTGTTTCTATTTCAATTTCCAGGTCTTGAACTATTTTATTCATATCCTTGGCCTAGTTGACTGTATTTTCCTCTATTTCTTGAAGAATTTATTCATGTCCTCTTTAAATTTGTTTGTTTGATTGTATTTTCTTGTATTTCTTTAAGGAATTTATTTGTTTCCTCCTTAAAGACCTCTGTTATCTTCATCAGAATAGATTTAAAGATATTCTCTTATATTTCAGTTGTGGTAGGATATCTTGGGTTGTTGTAGTAAGGTAGCTGGGTTCTGTTGTTGCCATATTGCTCTGGCTCTTGGTGACTGTGTTCTTATGTCGACCTTAGTCATCTGGTTGTCTCTTGTGTTGGCTGGGTATTCCTGGTGCTCTCAGAACTCCACATGAATGCAGGTAGAGCCATGGTTCAGAGGCTGGTTTTTCCTGGATTCAGGTGGCTCTCCTTGGAAAGGCCCATATGGCCATGGGCCAGGTGCTGGATGCTTCTGGGGCATGGAAGGCTTCCTCAGCAAGCTTGCAGAGCTGTAAGCTGTAGGACAGAACTCATGAGGTAGTCTGAAGCTCTCCTCTAGTGGTTGTTCCCAGTTGGACTAATAGGCAGGCGATTCAGGTGGGAGGGTCTAACCTGTATGATTCTGGAACCCAGCACCCAGCTGCCTTCCTTAGGAAGACTAATTTATTTTTTTAATTAAAATTTTAAATTAGTATACAAAATAACAAGTTTCTTTGTGAAATTTTCATATACATAACACACACACACACACACACACACACACGTATACTTTTAGTTAATTCCACTGTTCTTATTTTCCACTTTGCTATCACCATGTCTTCCTTACTGTTTATATAATTCTAATCCCAGCATTTTCCTTTCCTCTTTTATGACATGTGTTTTATGACTGTTCCCCCCATTTTATTTTTCTTCTCTTATGACTCCCTTTGTACATTTATAAATACTTACTTACACATTAATGCACACATAAAAGTTGATAAGTAGGACCTGAATATTAGAGAAAATATGTGGTATTAGTTTTTCTGAGGGTAAGTTATCTTGCTTAGTATAATTATTTTCTAGTTTAATTCACTTTCCTTTGAATTTTATTTTCGTTAAGTATATAAAATGTCATTGTGTTCACGTGTCCAATTTTACTTATCTATGTATTGATGTACATCTAACTAATATAGATATAGAATCCTTTGAGTTTATGTGCAGGTATACCTTTGGGCATATATTTGGGTCATATTTTTAAATTTTTTTGAGAAATCTCCACTATAATTTTCAAAAAATAGAATATATTTTTAATATAGTAAGAATCGAGTATAACATATTTTGAGCATATTTATGGATATGCTTCCTCCTTCCTATATACCTTGTATTCTTTAATTCTATTTTCCAGAAGAGACTATCTCACAGTACACACCCTGGTTCCCTAGCTTTTACTATAGTTTTTCCTTCTCTTTTGTCATGTTCTCTGAATCATAGGTATTGTGGTTTTGTAGTAAATGTATTAATTGGAGATGAGTATTCCATGATCAGTTTTTCTTTGTTTTAAGCAGTTATGACTTTCCTTGAGCATCTCTGTCTTTCTCAATAACGGTAAAAACTGAGAATGCAGTTAGAAATTATACTGGCTTAGGAAAGTGACAGTAGTCATTCTTTTTTAGGTTTTATGATCTCATCAGGCATGGATAGTTGACTAGATTTACAATGCCAGCTATGAATTTCCTCTTATTGACTAGACCTTAAATATAATTTAGTGACTGTTACTGTTGTAATATAAGATCCACTCATGGACCTTTGGGGATATTTTTTGGTTTGGCTCATTCTTTTAGTTTGTGCGTACCATAGTTGAAAAGACTATTGATTGTTTTTCTTGCTTGAGTGTTTATATAACTTATTCTGATAATATGGTAGCTATTTTTCTTGGGAAAAAAAAAATTAACTCAGATTCAGATAAATTTCTCCAAGTCCTGTGTCCAAAGCATGTGGTAATTTTAGCAATAAATTCTTACATTCTTTGTCTGAAAGAAATCAAGGACATCGCTAAATAACCTATATTGTTTGGGTGGTCTTATTGACTCCTGTAACCAGAAACTTGAAAGGAGGTTCCTCATGCCTGGTACTAGAGTTTTCGTTATGTAGATTATGGTGAGGGGTGAGAGCATTATTAACCCAAATGGAGTAAATTTAGTTAAAATGTATACATGTATACATACATATAGTATATGTCATTTTAAGTAAATATAATAATAGATTCCCATGGCTTTATCAAACATCTTAGTGTTATTTACCCCTTCTCATCTCCATTCTCTATGTGTTGCTCTCCCTTCACCCATGCCTCGGTAATTTCTCGTACCAATTTTTTTCCATTTTCATCTCCATAGATTGGTGTTCTATATTTGTTCTTTTTTGGAGTCCTTCTTCTTAATGATAACCATTTTGACAGGAATCAGATGGAATCTCAATGCAATTTTAATTTGCATCTTTCTGATAGCTAAGGGTATCAGACATTTAAAAAACATTTTCTGGACACTTGTCTGTTTTCTTTTGAGAACTATCCTTTCTAATTATTTGTCTATTTATTGATTGAAAGTATTGTTAGTTTTATTTTTGTGTGTTACATTTTGCAGTGCTTTAAACATTCTATATATTATACTCTTCCTGAAGTATAGTTGATAAAGAGTTTGTCCTGAATTTATAAGATGATGGGTTCTATTTTGTTGATAGTTTTCTTTGCTAAGTAAAAGTTTTAAATTTTTAAATAATTCCATTTGTCAGTTTTGAGGTCTTTTAAACTTGTGGTTGAAGCATACCTTGAGATGTTTTTTCCCTAGATATTATAAGAGTTCTTCCATATATGAAAGAATATATATGACAAATATGAAAACAGAAAAAAATAATAAAAAACTAGCAAACTGAATTCTAGAACACATAAAAAAGATATCCCATCATGATCAAGCTGACTTCACCCTAGAGATGGAGGGATAGTTCAGTACAGAGAAATGTATATAGTCTATTTTATAATAACCTCAAAGGTTGAAAACTGTAAATAGATGCAAAGAGAAAAATAAATCATCCTGAGTGAGGTATCCCAGATCTAATAAAACAAATATAGTATGTATCTACATATATATGGATATTAGCTCTTAAGTCAATAGTAAGATACATCCTTAAAACCACGAGAGGAACTAGAGGTTACACATATTTCTTCTTAGAAAAGGGCTATAGGCTTAGATTTTTCAACAAACCCACTTTATGTAGGTCACACACTGACCAGAGGTAGGGGATAAAACAGTTTAATAGAAAAAAGAGGTTGTAGACCTATTCAGAAATATTTCCTTGGGGAGAGTTCAGTCTTCATTGTCCAGATCCCAGAAGTCCAGTTGAAATGCCAACACCAAACAACAACAGAAATCAGCACAATTCAGCATTAACAGTAAGACTCCACTGAATCAGAATGAGTCAACAAAAGCCTCAACCCTATCAGTGGACTTGAAAAGGGGCAGGGAGGAGATGAGGGAGGAAGGGTGAGATTGGGAGGGAATGAGGGAGAGAACTATGGCTGGGATACAAAGTAAATAACCTGTGATTAATATAAAAAATATATTAAAAAATACTCAGCTGGATTGCTCCCAGAATTTCTCTGGAACAATTCTCTTTGCAAAGGAAAGTGTTGAATAACAAAGAACACTGAAGTTATGTCAATCCAAAAAGCCCTGTCTCACTGTCCCCGGGCTTCCATACATTTCCTCTACTCAGAGTCCACCCACAGATGTGTTCAGCTGGCCAAAATACACCCCTTCCACAAAACAGTTTGAAACAAAACATCCCAGGCCTTCTCAAAAGACAGGTTAAAGCAAAATACCACATGACACAAGTGAGTCTTCAAAGAAACCAGAAACTTCCACATCATATCCCCGTTTCTGTTTAAGAAAATTTGTTTTTCCTCCAACATTAACAATCTACATACAATAATAATTAGGGGAAACATAAAACTAAAACTTTATATCATATTTTTAAATGAACTGCTTATTATGTACAATACCTCAAACAATAGTCAAACAATATGAACCTAAATATCCATCAATTTATAATAGTTACTCAAAATAACCTTGTTTCCATCAATATACAATAAAAATAACTTTATATTTCTGTCAATATACAATAATTACAAAAATAACCTTAAATTTATATCAGTATACATTAATCCATACTAAGATATAATAACACAACAAATGACCAAAAACATTCATTTCCCAGCTTTTGGGAATGAGGAATCATGTTCTTAAAGTTATTTATCTGGAGGCAAAGATATCTTTTGAGTACCCTATGAAAACTGGGATATCAGCCAAGTTGCTGGAAAACTAGCTGTATCTTTTTCTCTCCATTATCTGTATTATCTGTTCAGTCTTGTGTTGTCAGTCCAGTCAACACAAGTTTGTCTGTCTGCACAGTTTCTCTGTGATCAATCTTTTTTTTCTGCTATAATCTCTTTCTTTTATTATTTATTTTTTTAAAATTCTTTATTAATTACACTTTATTCACTTTTTATACCCCCTGTGGTTCCCTCCCTCCCTCCTGTCCCAATCTCTCCCTTCCTCCACCCTCTGCATGCATGCCCCTCCCCAAGTCCACTGATAGGGAGGACTTCTTTTTTTTTATTTATTTTTTATCAGTTGCATTTTATTAACTCTGTATCCCAGCCGTGTCCCCATCCCTCATTCCCTCCCAGTCCCTTCCTCCCTCCCTCATCTCCACCGTGCCCCTTTCCAAGTCCACTGATAGGGGGACCTCCTCCCCATTCATCTGATCCTGTTTTATCAGGTATCTTCAGGACTGGCTACAAAGCCCTCCTCTGTGGCCTAACAGGACTGCTCCTCCCTTCAGGGGTGGGGAGACCAAAGAGCCAGTCATTGAGTTCCTGTTAGAAATAGTCCCTGTTCCCCTCACTTTGGGAGGACTTCTTTTCCTTCCTTCTGATCCTAGTCAATTAGGTCTCAACAGGAGTGGCTGCAGTGTCTTCTTCTGTGGCCTGGTAATGCTGCTTCCCCCTCAGGGGGAGGTAATTAAAGAGCAGGCCAATCAGTTCATGTCAGAGACAGTCCCTGTTCCTATTACAATGGAACCCACTTGGATACTGAACTGCCATGGGCTACATCTGTGCAGGGGTCTCAGGTTATCTCCGTGCATAATCCTTGATTATCAGTCTCAGGAAAGACCCATATGCTCAGAATTTTTGGTTCTCTTGCTCTCCTTGTGGAGTTCTTGTCCTCTCCGGATTTTACTGTTTCCTACTTCTTTCATAAGATTCCATGCACTCTGCCCAAAGTTTGCCCATAAGTCTCAGCGTCTGCATTGATAGTGTGCAGGGCAGAGCCTTTCAGAGGTCCTCTGTGTCAGGCTCCTGTCTTGTTCCCTCTTTTTTCCTTCTTCTCATGTCCATCCTCTTTGCCTTTCTAGATAGGAATTGAGCATTTTAGCAAGAGTCCTCTTTCTTGATTAGTTTCTTTAGGTGTACAGGTTTATTCTATTTTATATGTCTATATGAGTGAGTATATACCATGTGCATTTTTCTGCTTCTGGGATAGCTCACTCAGGATGATCTTTTCCAGATTCCACCATTTACCTGCAAATTTCATGATTTCCTTGTTTTTTATTGCTGAGTAATATTCCATTGTGTAGATATACCACAATTTGTGCATCCATTTTTCCACTGAGGGACATCTGGGCTGTTTCCAGCTTTTGGCTATTACAAATAAAGCTGCTACAAACATGGTTGAGCAAATGTCCTTATTGTGTACTTGAGACTATTTTGGTATATGTCTAGGAGTGGTATAGCTGGAACTTGAGGAATCACTATTCCTAGTTTTCTGAGAAAGTGCCAGATTGCTTTCCAGAGTGGTTGTACAAGTTTACATTCCCACCAGCAGTGGCGGAGGGTTCCTCTTTCTCCACAACCTCTCCAGCATGTGTTGTCACTTGAGTTTTTGATCTTGGCCATTCTGAATGGCATAAGGTGAAATCTTAGTGTCGTTTTGATTTGCATTTCCCTATGACTAAAGATGAACAGTTCTTTAAGTGTTTCTCTGCCATTCAATATTCCTCTATTGAGAATTCTCTGTTTTAGCTCTGTACTCCATTTTTTAATTGGATTACTTGATTTTTTTGCTCTTTAACTTCATTAGTTCTTTATTTATACTGGATATTAGTCCTCTGTCATATGTAGGTTTGGTGAAGATTCTTTCCCAATCTGTAGGCTGTCCTTTTGTTCTGACGACAGTGTCCTTTGCTTTAGAGAAGTTTTCAGTTTCATGAGGTCCCATTAATTGATTGTTGATCTTAGAGCCTGTGCTGTTGGTGTTCTTTCCAGGAAGTATTTTCCTTTGCTAATGAGTTCAAGGCTCTTCCCCACTTTTTCTTCTAAGCGGTTTAGTGTGTCTGGTCATATGTTGAGGTCTTTGATCCACTTGGACTTTAATTATTTACAGATTGATAAGTATGGATCTATTTGCATTTTCCTACATGTAGACATCCAGTTAGACCAGCACCATTTGTTGAAGATGCTGTCTTTTTTTCCATTGATTGGTTTTGGTTTCTTTGTCAAAAATCAGGTGTCCATAAGTGTGTCAATTTATGTCAGGGTCTTCTATTTGATTCCATTGCTGATCAATCTTTTGAAGCTCATTTGCATGCAAATTTTGGAAAAATCAGTAACTGAGGCAGTCTGTGAAAGTGAATCACCTAGGTTATTTGCTTTATGAAGACATGCATGTATCAGCTAATAAAAGGTTTTTCCTGGTCAGATCTAATCTTTATAAGTTATGTTGGTAACCTTATTTTTCCATTCCCTGTACGTACATACATAACCATTTTCCCATCTCAAAACTAGTGCAGGTTTCCATTCTTATGTCAGCAAGTCCTTATTGGTTGACCTAGTTATTTAGTTTTTTCTACAACCCATGTCTCTCAGCTACTGTTGTACCCTTTTCACCAATATTAAGAAAATTTAGAGTTAACACAGCATTATTTAGTCTTCTCTTGGAGCTTTTTCCTCTTCCTTTTTGTTTAATAAGCATCTCTTTTAAGATATGATTGATTCTTTCTACAAATGTTTGTCCTATAGGATTTGTGGAATACCCATAAAATGCTTTATAATGTAATATGCAAAAATTTGTTTCATCTTATTGAATACATACGCAGAAGCATTGTCAGTCTTAATTTGTGCAAGTGGCCCCATAATTGCCATTATTTCTAATAAGTGTGTAATTACACAATCAGCTTTTTCAGAACTATAAGTGGTTGCCTATTGAAACCATGAGTATGTGCCAATGGTATGTTATGTATACCTTTGTTTTCCAAATTCTGCAAAATGAAAAACATCCATTTGTCAGATTTCATTTTGTATGGTACTCCTAGGGCTATTACCAGCAGGTAACAGGATTTTGTTGAATAGAGAACATTTAGGACTTCTTTTTTTCTCTATTTCTTTCTTGCTTTTTTCTTTTTTTTTTTTTTTTTAGTATTCCTTTGACTTGTTGCCAAGTGAAAGATTTATTATCTTTAAACCTTTCCCTTTAACATGATTTTCTCATGAAATTTGGAGGGTTCTAGTACATTCCTTATTAGTAATTGGTCAATTTCCTCATTTCCTTTGACCTGGCAAACCTGTTTAATGGCCTGTTGTAATTGCATAAATAACAAAGTTAATTCTGAGTTATCAGGAACAAATTCAGCAGTTTCTATACGCAAAACAACTCTTTCTGCATGTAAAGATTCAATAATTATATTAAGAAATTAAGAAAAATCTAATAATACAGCAAGAATTGCATACGATTCTGATTTTTGAACCGATGTATGGACTTTTGATCACCTTGCTTATTTTTCCTGACTTATATTCTGCCTTACCCATCTTTATTGCATCAGTATAGAACGTTGATGCCTCTGGAATTGGTGTTCTCTTTACAATACATGGAAGAATCCAATTCGTTCTTTTTATAAACTGAATATGTTTGCTTTTAGAATATTTATTACTAATTTCTCCCAAATTTTTACTACAAGCTCTTTGCCAATCTTCACTGATCACCCATAATGACATAATTTCAGCATTTGTAAGAGGCACTACAATTTTGTCTTGGGCTGATCCTGACAATTGACATAGTTTTATTCTACCTTTTATAATTACTTCACAAATCATTTCTATATATGTCTTCAATTTTTTTTTATTTTGTGTCTGTGCTAAAGAAATCTGTTTTATAATATTATCTTTCCTTTGCATAATGAGCCCAGTAGGGGAATGAGTTAAAGGCAAAATGACAAAAATACAATCAAGTTAAGGATCAATTTGATCCACATATGCATCTTGCAGTCTTTGTTCTACAAGGGTTAATACTTTTTCTTTACCAGCTGTTAGATATCCAGACTGTTTAAGTTTGAATCTCCTTGTAGTGTTTGCAACAAATGATTTAACTCACAAGTAATTAATCCAGTTTTAAGCCTCAGCCAGTTAATCTCCCATTAACTTTTGAAAATCCTTAAGAGTTTGCAATTGGTGCCTCGAGATCTGTGCCTTTTGTGATCAAATTTTTTTGTTGTTGTTGACTTATTTTCTACCCCAAATAACTAAGTGAATGTCCTCTCTGTATTTTTTTTCTGGAGCAATCTGTAACGTCCAACTTGGCAGGATTCTTTGCGTTTCCTTAAACATTTTCTCTAAAGTATCTGTGTCAAAATCAGCAAATAAAATATCACCCATGTAATGATACATGATAGATTGAGGAAATTGCCTATAAAATATTTCTAATGTCTGTCACTCAAAATACTGTCACAAAGTTGGACTATCTAACATTTCCTGTGGAATTACCTTCCAGCGGTATCTTTTTACTGGATGACTATTGTTCAGAGTAGGTGCTAAGAAAGCAAACCTTTCCCTATTCTGCTCATGCAAGGGTATTGTGAAAAAGCAATCTTTCAAGTCTTTTATTATAGGTCATGATCTAGGTAACAAGGAAGGTAAGGAAAGTCCAGGCTGTAAAGGATTTATTGGTTGAATTATACTCTATTGACTTCTCTTAAATCTGTTATCATCCTCCATTTTCCTGATTTCCCTTTTTACAACAAACACTGGGAAATTCTATGGACTGAGAAACTCTTCTAAATGTTGACCCTTAAGCTGCTGCTCTTGTAACAGCTGTTCAATACCTGCACTTTTTCTTTTGTCATGGGTCCTTCCTCTTGCCACACAGGTCTGCTCTATAACCATTTGAGAGGCAAGGCTGTTGGTATATCATCAGTGGCCCCTATCATAAATTTAGAAACTTAGTTCCTGTGATGTCCTGTGTTTGGACAATTGGCACAGCTTGTACTTGTTCTTGATCACCCTCATCAATAACTTCCCCAGGAACAACTACCATATTGCCCCAAATTTCCTCATTTGATTTCTCTGAGATTGCAGGAATATGAATTTGAGTACCTTATTGTTGTAAAAGATCCCTTCCCTACAAACCTAAGGGTATGTCAGCCACATAGGGTCTCAACTTCTTTGTTTAACCTTCTGGTTCCAGAAGTTTAATCCATCAGATATTGTGTCTTATTTGTGATAATTTACCAGTTTCTATAAACTGTATAAACCTTCTGATGTAGTCAATTGAGATTCCAAGATTTTGAGAATGGGACATTAGCTCCTGTATCCACCAAACCTTGTATTTCAACACTATTCATTTGTACCATTAATTTGGTCCTCTAAGCATTAGCTATTGTCTGCCAAAACACACATTTTTCTAGTACTCTAACATCCCTGTTCTTTCTGCTGGAGCAGCCTTGCACTTGATGTAAAGAAACCACAAGCACTGAGCAATTCTCTTCCCTGCATTAATTCACATCTCCTTTTTTACATATGCCAGGAATTTAATTTCTTCCTTGCATTTCCCATCTATGATACTGGGATGCACAATAAATTCTTGAGAAGTTAGTCCACTTCTTCCCAGGATTATTCTTACTGTCTATGAAGGTAAAGGACAATAAACACCAATGGTTATCTTATAACATTCAAATTTTGGGGATAGTGTAAGAGGCACATCTGTGGACAGATCCAAAGCTGCAATGCTTTCAGTAGCATCTATTAGATTCTCAATACTTTGTTTTGATTTTCCTGCCTGCTTGCTACCTCCTGGCTGATCAAAGGAAGATGGCTTGCATTGTTATCTGTGGGGCCTTTAGCTGACAGTCCTCTTCATTCACTTCCCAATGACAAGAGGTTAACTTGTACATCTCTTTTGAATTCATAATCTCTAGATCAGTGTCTTCCCTTGTCACAGTGGCTACAAAATTCTGGAAGCTTTTCCATTCTACTCCAGCCAGAAACTACTTGTTCTTTTCTATGAATATTATATTCTCCAGAATCAATGTCTCTGCTATTTTGAGCTCTGAAGCTTGTAGTATTACACTTGTTTTTTAAATAGCCAAATTTACTGCAATTAAAATACAGGGCATTTTGATTTCTGAGATTTCTAGGTATGGCTTGTCCTATCATACCTATGGTATTATGCTTGTGAGAGTCAATTCAGTTACCTCTTTTATCCATTAGTCTATTGGCTCTGTTCATGGTTTAATTACACTCTTACAGTCTGTGTTTGCACTTTAAAATGCCAAGATCTGTATCAAGGACTGTGTGGTTTCATGGTCTGACTCTGTTCTATTGATAGCTGAAGTCAATCTTTTAAAAAAGTCGTTGAAGCTATCTCCAGAGCCTTGTATTAACTTAGTAAATGAGGTGATTTATTTTCCTCAGCTCCTCAACCATGACCCATGTTCTTAAAGTTACCACATGACATTGTTCAATTATGACATCATAATTAGATTTGCTCTTGTAAATCAGCATAATACCCTATACCAAACAGTTGGGCTTAAACAACACTTATTCCTTTTGCTGCATTACATCTCTGCATTTTATGGCCTCATCCTTCAACCTCTATAAGCATTGTAATTGTTGACCTGCTTCTAGAATAGCTGACACCAAACCTTTCCGGACTTGGTGACCAAGTCTTTTTTGCATAGTGCAGTTATTTAGTAGTTGTTTAATAAATGGTGAATGCATACCACATCGTAAAACAAGTCTTAAGATGCTTTACCTCTATAATTTCTATTGGATGCCATGCCATCTCATCATAAGCTTCAACACCATCATTAGTAGGCATATGCTGCACAAAGCCTGGAAAGGCTGATGGGGTCTGTGTATCCTTAGGCAATTCCTCTGGCGATGGACTTGGCTGGACAGTAACCTGTTTCCTCCTGTACAGCCTCCTGCTCTTTATGGTCTATTGCCTCACAGCAGTGCTCTGGGCACCTGGCAGTAAAGTTTGTGGAGTACGGTAGGGTGGCAGCCTACCTTCCAGCCCAATTTTTTCCTTTCCTTTTTTTTTTTTTTTTTTTTTTTTGTCTTTCAGGAAATTTGCCGTGTTGCACAACAAGCCTGAACCTTGTTGTTCTCCTTCCATTGGCTTCTTTTGCTTTCCAAACACTTTAGCCTCTATTTTCAAACTCTCTAGGTGCATAGCCATCTCTGCACTTCTTTCTTTTTTTTTTTTTTAGTTACTCACATGCCTCACTGGGTGCCTGTGCCCGTTGATGCCCCTCACGCTATGACTCTCTTCAGACAGAAAAGGGATCTTGGAACTACAGCCACCATTGTTACTACCATCTCATTGGCAGCTGTTGGAGCTACCACCGGGGCATTAGCCATGAGTCATACTGGGCAGACTGCTCAGACCCTGAACAATCATTTAGCCAATGTAGCTCATGCCTTAGTTGTACATAAAGGAATTAATGCTCAACTAAAAGGAAGCTTGATGGTTTTCAATCAGAGGAGTGACCTCGTGCAGGAGCAAATTGATACCCTATGGCAAATCGCTCAACCTGGCTGTCAATGAAAGTATGCTGGACTTGGTGTCACTAGCATACAACATGAGAATTTTTCCTGTGCTGCAAATCTGTCTAAACAATTGTCGAGCTATATTTTAGGTAATTGGACTGGAGAATTCGATACTACGATGGAGCAGCTGAGAGTGGCCATTGTCACAGTAAATTCTACCAGAGTGGACGCAGGACTAGCCACAGGATTATCATCATGGATTGCTGCAGCCATGAATCATCTGAAGGAATGGGCGGGCATGGGAGCGTTAGCAGGCCTTCTGGTGTTGGTCTCCTTGGTTTGCCTGTGGTATATATGCAAGATTAGAGTCTCACAACATCGTAATGGAGCCATGGTCATTCAGGCCTTTATAGCCATTGAAGCAGGACAGTCTCCCCAAGCATGGTTGGCTACCATAAAAAGCCAAAATGTTATGCTCAGGATGCGAGGCTAAGCACTGCACTCAGGGTCAGCCGCTTTGGACCCAGAGAAGAGCATGTCTGATTGCATGCGGGTTGATGCCCCAGGTCCCGCCTCTGAGAAAAAGGTATCAGACGGGTCTGATGTTCTTTGGGTGGATGACACCTAAATGAACATCGGTACAAAGTCCCAATTTATTTCTAATATCAGAGATCAGACCTCTACTCTTGCCTGATGCGTCTAAAACAAAAAGGGGGAACTGTAGAGAGCTGCGGAATGCTATCCCTTAAAGATGGAGCTGGTTTCCGCCTTCCACCTTCCCGAGGGTGAGTGCTCTCTGTCACGAACAATTCCACATTTGGCTAAGGCTGAGGATCTGGCTTGCTTCCATGTATGTGGACCTATCTGCATTGCCCACGTGGCACGCCTGGGTTGGCTACCCAGAGGCTATTTAAGCTGTGGGCTGGCTTTCCCTAGGGTCCGAGGATTGTTCAAGGTTCCTGAATAAACTGCATTGAAAAAAAATTTATTATTTTTATTAATTTCAGTTTATTCTCTTTGTATCTCTGCTGTAGCCCCCTTCCTCATTTCCTCCCAATCCCACCCTTCCTTCCTCATCTCTTCCTATACCCCTACCAAAGTCTACTGATAGGGGAGGTCCTACTCCCCTTCCCTCTGACTTTACCCTATGAGGTCTTATCAGGAGTGGAAGCAATGTCTTCCTCTGTGGCCTGGCAAGGCTGCTCCTCCTCACTGGGAGGTGATCAATGAGCCAGCGACTGAGTTCATGTCAGAGACAGTCACTGTTCCCATTCCTAGGAAACCACTTGGAGACTGAGCTGTTTGGTCTCATTGATTATTTGAATTGTGTTCTTTGTTTCTAATTCATTGATTTCAGCTCTGAGTTTGATTCATTCCAACCATATACTCCTCTTGGGTGTGTCTGCTTCTTTTTTTTTGGAGGGGGTGGCTTTTAGGTGTGCCCTTAAGTTGCTTGTATGCAATGTCTCAAAGTTCTCTCTGGAGGTAATTAGTACTCTGAACTTTCCTCTTAGCACTGCTTTCATTGTGGCCCCTAAGTTTGGGTAAGTTGTGTCTTCATTTTCATTGAATTCCAAACACACAACATTGAGTTCCAAACACAAAACATCCAATTTATCAAGGACACCATGAAAAGATGAAATCTAAGAGTAATAGGAATAGACAAAGAAGAAGATTCCAGGCTTCAAGGTCCAGAACATATTTTCAAGAATACCATAGAAGAAAATTCTCCCAAATTAAAGAAAGAGATGTCCATAAATATACAAGAGGCCTTCAGAATACCAAACAGGCTAGACCGAAAAAAAACTCCTCACATCACATATAGTCAAAACACTAAGTCTACAGAACAAAGAAAAAATATTAAAAGCAACAAGGGTAAAAGGCCAAGTAACATATAAAGGTAGACCTACCAGAATCACATGAGCCTTCTCATCAGAAACAATGAAAGACAGAAGGGCCTGGAGAGATGTCATGCAGACTCTAAGAGACCACAGATGCCAGCCCAGACTACTATACCCAGAATATCTTTCAATCAACATAGATGGAGAAAGGAAATATTCCATGACAAAACTAAACTTAAACAATGTCTACACAGCAATCTAGCCCTACAGGAGATAGTAGAAGGAAAACTCCAATTCAATGAAATCAACTGCACCCAAGAAAGGTGGATAGTCACAGGCACAGATAGATGCACAAGTTGGGGTGAGCTTGTGTTAGCCTGTGCATGGAAGTGTGCCCTGGAGTATAGGGTGATAAAGCATGCATATGCCTGAAATGTGAGGCTTAAGGGCAGGAGGGGGTATGGGTGCTGGTGCTGTTCTCAGACATAATATGTATGCACAGATGCCCTGAATATCTCAGTGGCCTACAGGCCTGTCATACTATCCTCCTGGTGTTCAGATCTGTCTGGGCTCCTGGAATTGTTTGCCTGGACTCCACTGGCAGACCCATAGAACATGAGCTTCAATGTTGAGAATGCTGTCCCAAGGATTCCTATGTTGCTCACAGTGGATATGTAGGTGGGACAGATCTGATGTCTGGCTGCTAGAATAGAAAGACCCTGGATCTGGGGTTCTGCATGCACTCACTTGAAGGGTTCTCACTCGGTAGCAGGCCTAAACAGAAAGTACAAGGGTTCCCCTGTTCTCTCTTCTCAGATTTGGACTTGCAAGGACAAATGAGAGTATAGGAGATCCATCAGCTCAGTGGTGTCCACTGTTTGTCCACTGGGCACGGAGACACTTAGTTGGGGTAGCCACTTTTGTTGTCTAAGTCAGGGAGCATTGAGGTTCCTGTTACAGCTGGCTGCCATCCCACTGCCACTGATGCAGATCTGGAAGGCTGGTACAGCCACTGGCTGGGAGGTCCTAGGTGGCACATACAGCTTTCCACCACTGCTGCAAACCTGGGAGGCCAGTAGAGTCACCCACTGGGAGACCCTGGGAGACCCAGCCACCTGCAGACCTGGGAGGCCTTTACCCCTACCACCAACACAAACTGGGAGACCTGCCTCTGCTTTCTAAGGAGGTCCATGCTCAGAGCAGAGGGTACTACAGGCCACTGAAGACGGGGTCTGTGCTTGGGTCAAGGGGAATTGCAGTAGAGAATATTCACTACTCTCGGTCCCTAGAGACATCCATGGATGACCTAGATCCAATTAGACTCAGCTCATGGGTTGTCCCCTCTTGCATAGGAAGCCTCAGTGTCAATGTTCTGGCTTCAGCTCTCCCTCCACTCCCAATTTCAGAGTTTAGGATCCTGTGCCCCTCAGATACCCTGTGTGATTAGATCTCTAAGCATCTGCATTTGTAAATTAAACATTATTAAAGCTGAAATGACACATGATTCCAACACCTTAATAGTGGGATGTTTCAACACTCCACTCTAACCAAAGGACAGATTACCTAGACAGAAGCTAAATATGGAAATAATGACACAGAGGTCCTAAACAAAATGGAACTAATAGATGTCTACAGAACTTTTCACCCAAACTCAAAAGAGTGTAACTTTTTTCAGTAGCTCAGGAAACTTTCTCAAAAATTGACCATAATTTCGGGCACAAAGTAAGCCTCAACAAATATAAGAAGATCAAAATAAGGTGCTCAATCACCATTCAGAAAGGCAAAGAGGATGGACATCAGAGGAGGGAGAAAACAGGGAACAGGACAGGAGCCTACCACAGAGAGCCTCTGAAAGGTTCTACCCTGCAGGGTATCAAGGCAGATGCTGAGACTCGTGGCCAAAATTTGGGCAGAGTGCAGGGAATCTTATGAAAGAAGTGAAAGATAGTAAGACCTGGAGAGGACAGGAGCTCCACAAGGACAACAACAGATCCAAAAAGTCTCTTTTCTGAGACTGATACTTAAGTTAATGACACCTCATGTAGATGGCCTGGAACCCCTGCATGGAGGTAGCCCATGGCAGTTCAGTGTCCAAGTGGGTTCCATAGTAATGGGGACAGGGACTGTCTCTGACAGGAACTGATTGGCCTGCTCTTTTATCACCTTGCCCTGAGGTGGGAGCAGCCTTACCAGGCCACAGAGGAAGACAATGCAGCCACTCTTGATGAGACCTGATAGACTTGGATCAGAGGGAAGTCCCTTATCAGTGGACTGGGGTAGGGGCACAGGTGGGGAAGAGGGAGGGAAGGTGGGATTGGGAGGGGGATGGAAGGGAGGGACAGGGAGATACAAAGTGAATAATCTGTAATTAACTAAAATAAAGAAGTATAAAAACAAAAAAAAAAAGTCAAAATAATCTGTATCCTATTAGACCATCACGGCCTAAAATTAGATCTCAACAACAATAGAAATAACAAAAAGCCTACATAGACATGGAAACTAAATAATTCTCAACTCAATGACAGATTGGTCAGGGAAGAAATGAAAAAAGAAATTAGAGACTTCCCAAAATTCAATGAAAGTCAACAAGATAGACAAACCCTTAGTCAATTCACTAAAAGGCAGAGATAAACTGTTCTAAGCAGGAAAATCAGAAACAAAAAGAGGGGCATAACCACAGACACTGAGGAAATGCAAACATCATTAGGTCTTACTACAAAATCCCATATGCCACAAACTTTGAAAATCTGAATAAAATGGACAGTTTTCTTGATAGATTCTATTTACCAAAATTAAAGCAAGATCAGGCAAATATACTAAATAGTCCTATATCCCCCAAGAAAATAGAAGCAGTCATCAAAAGTCTTTGTTCAAAAAAAAAAAAAAAAAAGGTTAACTCCAATTCTCTTCGGCCTGTTATACAAAATAGAAATAGAAGGAACATTACCACAGAAGCCACAGTCACTTTGATACCTAAACTGCACAAAAAAACAAACAAAATGAGAATTTCAGACCTATTTCTCTTACGAACATTGATGCAAAAATACTCAATAAAATACTTTCAAACCACATCCAAGAACTCATAAAATATATCATCCACCATGACCAAGTAGGCTTCATCCCAGGCTTGCAAGTGTGGTTCAATATATGGAAATTCATTACTGTAATCTACCATATAAACAAAGTGAAGGAGAAAAGCCACATGATCATCTCCCTAGATGCCAAAAAGCATTTAACCAAACCCAACTCGCATACATTCTTAAAGTCTAGGAGATATCAGTGATACATGGCACATACCTAAACATAGTAAAGACAATATACAACATGCCAATATCCAACATCATACTAATCTGAGAGAAACTTAAATCAATCCCACTGGAATCAGGGACAGAGCACCCCTGCCCACCCCTAACTCCAGCAATAAGACAGCTAAAGGAGGCTAGAGCATAAAGATCAGAAAGGAAGAAGTCAAAGTATCACTACTTACTGATGATATGATAATATGCACGAGTGACCCCCAAAGTTCAACCGTAGAACTTCTTCAGCTGATAAACACCTTCAGCACAGTGGTTGGAAACAAACTTAACCAAGAAAAAAAAATCAGTAGCCCTCCTGTATATGAAAGACAAAAGAGCTGAGGAAGAAATTAGGGAAACTACACCCTTGACAATAGCCACAAATAATATAAAGTACCTTGGTGTGACTCTAACCAAGCGAGTGAAAGACCTGTTTGAAAAAACTTCAAATCTCTGAAAAAAGAAATTGAAGAAAATGGAAAGGTCTCCCATGCTCATGGATCGGTAGAATTAACATAGTGTAAATGGCAATGCTCCCAAATCAATCAACAGATTAAATGCAATTACCATCAAAATACCAACACAATTATGTACAGAACTTGAAAGAAACATTCTCAACTTCATATGGATAAACTAAAAACCCAGAATTGCTAAAAGAACAGATTGTCTCAAGGTATATACATCCCTGATCTGAAGCTGTACTACAGAGCAATAGTAATAAAAACTGCATGGTACTGGCATAGAAACAGAATGATGGATCAATATAATAAAAAAGAAGACCCAGAAATAAACCTGCACACTTATGGATACTTGATTTTTGACAAAGAAGCCAAAACTATGCAATGGAAAAAAAGAAAGCATCTTCAACAAATGGTGCTGGTCTAACTGGATGCCTATATGTAGAAAAGTACAAATAGATCCATATTTATCATCCTGCCATCCTTCACTAAACTAAAGTCCAAGTAGATCAAAGATCTCAACATAAATTCAGATACACTAAATCTGTTAGAAGAAAAAGTGGGGAAGAGGTTGAACTCATTGGCACAGGCGACAACTTCCTGAACACAACACCAACAGCACAGGCTCTAAGAACAACAATCAATAAATGGGACCTCATGAAACTGAAAAGCTTCTGTAAAGCAAAGGACACTGTCATCAGAACAAAATGACAGCCAACCAAATATCTGACAGAGGGCTAAGATCCAGAATATATAAACAACTCATGAAGTTAAAGAGCAACAACTCAAATAATCCAATTAAAAATGGATACAGAGGTAAACAGAGAATTCTCTATAGAGGAATATTTAATGGCAGAGAAACACTTAAAGTAAGGTTCAACTTCCTTAGTCATCAGGGAAATGCAAATTAAAACTACCTTGAGTCCTTGGTTGGAGTCTCACAAAAGACCCCTGTGCCCAGATATATTTGGTCCTTGTGGAGCTCCTGTTCTCTCCAGGTCTTACTAACTCTATCTTCTTTCATATGATTCCCTGCACTCTACCCAAAGTTTGGCCATGAGTCTGAACATCTGCTTTGATACACTGCTAGGTAGAGTCTTTCAGAGGCCCTCTATGGTAGGCTCCTATCCTGCTTCTCGTTTTCTCCTACTTCCAATATCCATTCCATTTCTCTTTCTAAGTAAGGATTGATCTTCTTACCCTGGGTCCTCCTTCTTGTTTAGCTTCTTTAGGTGTACATATTTTAGTATGTTTATGCTATCTTATCTTATAGGTCCAGTATCCACTTATAAGTGAGTATATACCATGTGGGTCTTTCTGCTTCTGGGATACCTCACTCAGGGTGATCATTTCAAGGTCCCACCATTTGCCTGCAAATTTCATGATTTCCTTGTTTTTAATTAATGAGTAGTATTCCATTGTGTAAACTTACCACAATTTCGGTATCCATTCCTCTGTTGAGGGGTATCTGGATTGTTTCCAGGTTCCATCTATTATGAATAAAGCTGCTACAAACATGGTTAAACAAATGTCCTTATGGTGTACTTGAGCATATTTTTGGATATATGCCTAGGAGTGGTATAGCTGGATCTTGAGGTAACACTATTCCTAATTGTCTGAGAAAGCACCAGATTGATTTCCAAAATGGTTGTACAAGTTCCTATTCTCACCAGCAATGGAGGAGGATTTCTCCACAGCCTTTCCAGCATGTGTTGTCACTTGAGTTTTTTATCTTAGCCATTCTGTTGGGTGTAAGGTGAAATCTCAGGGTTGTTTTGTTTTGTATCTCCCTGATGGCTAAGGACATTGAACAGTTCTTTAAGTGTTTCTTTGCCATTCTACATTCCTCTACAGAGAGTTCTCTGTTTAGCTCCATACCCCATTTTTTAATTGGATTACTTGATTTGTTGGTTTTTAACTTCTTGAGTTCTTTATATATACTGGATATTAGTCCTCTGTTAAATATAGGGTTGGTGAAGATCCTTTCCCAGTCTGTAGGCTGTCATTCTGTTTTGACAACAGCGTCTTTTGCTTTACATAAGCTTTTCAGTTTCATGAGGTCCTATTTATTGATTGTTGCTCTTAGAGCCTGTGCTGTTGGTGTTCTGTTCAGGAAGTAGTCTCCTGTGCCAATGAGTTCTAGGCTCTTCCCCACTTTTTCTTCTACCCAATTTAATATGCCTGGTTTTATGTTGAAGTCTTTGATCCACTTGGACTTTAGTTTTGTGCAGGGTGATATCCTGATTTTTGTTGGATGTATTCTTACCCTGACCTCTAGCCATCTGTTTATCAGTAAGCTTTGCAGTCTGTTCCTGGAGTCTGTACTTCAAACTGAGTCCCTTTGTCTCTGGTCTTGAATATTCTTCAAGAAGATGAGAGATGTCCACTGGTTCAAGAGTGGGTGTTGGTTTTTCAGTTGTAGCTAAGGGAGGAAGATCACAGGCTCATGTTTGCAAGTATGGGCATGTGCTTGGAAGTGTGCCTTGAAGGACAGGGTGCTAGAGTGTGTAGATGCCTGGAAGGGTGGAGCTTAAGCCCAGGAGGGGTTTTGGTACTGTTCTCAAGCACAAGGTGCATGTTCAGGTGCCCTGTATTCAGTGTCCTACAAGCCTGTCATACTGTCTTCCTGGTTTTCAGATTGTTTTGGCTCCAGGAATTGTTTGCCTGTAATCCACTGGTAGACCCTCAGAACATGGGTTCCAATGTCGAGAACACTGTCCCAAGGATCCCTATATTTCCCACAGTGGGGGTGTGGGTGGGAGAGATCTGATGTCTGGTTGCTAGAGTAGAGCGACCCTGGTCCTGGATTTCTGCGCACACTCACTTGAAGGCGCACTCACTTGGCTCGCAGGCCTAATCAAAATGCATAGGGGTTGGTTCCTCCTGTTCTCTACTCTCAGATTTGGGCCCACAGGGGTAAATGAGAGTCTAGGAGATTCATCAACTCAATGATGTCCACTTTTTGGAGACAGGGTAGGGAGACCAGTACTTGCAGTAGCCTCCTCTGCAGTCTCAGTCACTGAGCTCAAAGGTTCATGCTTGGGGCAACCACGACTGCCTCTGCTGAGCAGGGAGGTCTATGCTTGAGGCAGCAGCCACTGCTTGCACCTTTGCCAAGCAGGCAGGACCTTGCTTGGTACAAGGAGAAGTGCAGGGGTGTTGAATATTCACCACTCTCAGTCCCCAGAGACTTCCACCTGGATCCAAACTGTCCCAGCTCACAGGTTGTCCACTCTTGCCCGGGAAGCTTCAATGTTGATGTTCTGGCTTCAGCTGCCCCTCCACTCACCAGTTTTGGAGTTTCAGACTCTGTACCCCTCAGATACAGGGCGTGCTGGCCACTCCCACCTTGGACTCATTAAGCATCTTTGTTAAAGCACAATAGGATCTTTCAACAATTGCTTGTCCTGTAGGATTGTGTGGTATACCTATATTATTTTTTTACATTATAATAGGTAAGTAAACTCATTTTGTTATATTAGAGACATACACTGGAGTGTTGCCAGTCTTACATTTTAAACACTGAAGCCTCAGAGGGTCCCAAAACAATTCAAGTTCTTCTTGTTACTTTTGACTGTCCACCAATACTTGATTGGAGACTGTATTTCTAAAGACACCGTGAAGTTTGTCCATAGGACCTAGAGAAACCAAGCTGGAAGTCCTATTCCTTTCACAGTACCAGAAGGAAATATGCAGGCTGCTAGGCAAGAAAAGGCAAGATTCTTACTGTCTTAGTTAGAATTTCTATTGTTGTGATAAAGCACCGTGACCAAAAGCAATTTGTGGAGGAAAGGTTTAATGTCATCTGACAGTTTATAATCCATCATCCAGGAAAATCAGGGCAAGGATTTGCCTTAAGACAGGAATTGAGATGTAGGAATTAATGCAGAAGTCACAAATGATCACTGCTTACTGGCTTGCTTTTCATGGTTGCTAAGGCTCGGATGTAGTTCTTATTTTAATGGTACCACCACCACTCAGTTGACTATGTTCTAGCAATTAGCCTCCTACTCACGCTGTTACAAAAAAAAAAAAAAAAAAGAAAGAAAGAAAAAAATTCTATTAAGCTCCAGGGATCATACAAAAAGAGAAAACATGAAAATAGAAGGGAGAAAATTTCCAATGGAATGTTGGAGGGGGGTGATAAGAGAGAAACAGTGGTGTAAAAAAAAAATCCTAAAATTAAACATGTACCTATAAGAAAATATCAAAGAATAAAAATAAATGTGTGTTTTTGTGTTGCAAGCTGTGACCAAGGAAGTTTTTTTTTTTTTTTTTTTTTTTTTTTTTTATCTAGGAGAACTTGCTAAAGGAGCATTTAACTCTACCAGTACAGAGCAAAAGCTCTCCTAGGAAAGCTATATGAGATGTTGTTGCTCTAAAGTACTAAACTACTACTGAGTGGGAATCTAGAACGTTTTTTTGTGGTAAGCAGAGCTGTATTTACTCTGCACTTGAGTCTCTTTAAAAGTCTTGCCTTGTTTCTTCTATAAATGAACAGGATAGCACTTTTCCTTTTTCCTGTGATTTGTTTTTCAGGTACTATGACACACTGGCTGGAAGTTAATGCTTTATGGAAAGACTTAGTGAACAGAGTCTTCTGAAGGGAAATATTTGTGAAGCATCTTGGTGATACTTTGAGCAAAATTAATTCTTGACTCTAAGGTACAGTTCCCAGGGAGAGACTGAGAGGGCCAAAGACTGTCCAGAGATATGTCAACAGGAAACACTGGAAGACCCAGAATTACACAAGTGGACTTGTCTCCACATATCTGAGTCCTGTCCAAGATGATCAAGAGCCTCTTGAGAGTGGCTAAGCATTTGACTCATTGGTGGAATTCTAAGAGTTTACATTTCAGCACTACCATACATGTTACTGCAATTTTTGCATGAAATTTATAATTTATTCCACATGACACTGAACTGTGTATAGCTCCCAAGCTGTCCTCATACTTTGTAGCTCAAACTGGCCTCAAAGTTATGACTTTCCTGGCTTAGCAATTTAGTGCTTGATATTATATGTGTCTGCCATCATACTTGGTGTGTGTGTGTGTGTGTGTGTGTGTGTGTGTGCATATGCATGTTTTTGTGTCTTGCTAGATATTTAATAGGGTTTTAAACATGGGAGGAAATCAACTTTAATCTGAAATATATTTTCATTCTTATTACTTTTTATTCAAATATTTTTTTAATTTTATTTTTATTATTAGTTACATTTTATTAACTCTGTATCCCAGGTATATCCCGCTCCCTCATTCTCTCCCAACCTCACCCTTCTAACCTCATCTCCTCTCTGCCCCTTTCCAAGTCCACTGATTGGGGACGACTTCCTCCCCTTTCATCTGACCTTGTTTTATCAGGTATCTTCGGGACTGGCTGCAAAGTCCTCCTCTGTGGCCTAGCAGGACTGCTCCTTCCTTATTCCTTTTTTTTGTAATTACTTTGATGGGTATTGGGAGTGAGAGCTGAATGATACAAAGATAATTCGCCATATCACATTGTAATTAAAAATTTAAGAATACAAAACAAAGAAAGAAAACTGCAAGCTTCATGAGGGATGTATCATATTACTTGCAAGCATGAATGAGAAGTGTATCAAACCTCTCAGCAGAATTTGCAACTTCAGAAAATCTTGGAATTTGGACATCATGATCTCAAATAAAGGTTTGTTTAAAATCACATGCTTCTCTACCCAGTCTATCACATGCCCTTGCTCCTTGAGGCCCATCATCTCCTGTTCAGGAACGTGATCATCCAGGCAATTCTATACCTCCTTATATGATCTATATAGCTGTTCTCAGTAAGCGACATTCCTCTGAAAGTCAAAGAAGTAATAGCACTTCTGAACCAGTGCCTGCTGTGCATTCTCCTTGTAAATTGCTTTCTGGATTTGTTTGATGGTCAACTGTTTTACTTCTAGTTGAGCAATTTTTTTGGTCATTAAGTTTATCAATAAATTCTCCAATAGAGACACCCTAATCCTTAATCACACAGACCATCAATCCTACTACTGATAGGTCTCTGGAGTAACCACATATATTTCTTTCGATAAAAAATACAAACAAAGCCCAGTTCCAAGCACATAGCTTGTTATTACAACAGTTTTAGGGTAAAGGAACTGGAAAAATTCCTCAGGAATCAGCCCAAGACATACTTTTCCTCCATATTCAGGAAAAGGTGGTGCAGGGGCAAGATTTGTTGCCTGTAACACCCCTGGTCCCAGGACAGCCATGTTCTTTGGGCACTGGGCTGCTGTGGCAGTGGCAAAAAGTACCACCTGGGACAGCATTGTCTGTGAAGGTACAGATTGCTGTCTTCATGTCCCTGTGATTCCCTTCCAGCCTATCTACCTATTTAGAAGGTGTGAAAGCAATTTTACTCAAACCAGGGGTGAGACATACGTGTTTGCTCTCTCTATTCTTAAAATAATGAGTGACTTCTTAACTAGAACAACAAAAAAGAGAAAAAAGAAATGCAATCTGAGAAAGTGAGAAAATTAATTTTATTTTCAAACATTATGGTCCTGTATTTGAGACCCTAAGGATTCACTAAAAACTTTCTTAGAGTTGATGAAGACATTCACTAAGGACTGACAATAATAAATGTAATTCAGTACAGCAGTTGTCCTATACAGCAGTAAGAAACACACTGAAAAAGAATTCTAGAAAACAATCCCATAAACATAATTAAAAATTAACTCAGAATAGATTAAAGTCTTTAATATGAGTATGATCTGATACATACAAATTACTAGAGAAAAATACAGAGGAAACAAATTTCAGATCTAGGCAAAGCCAATGGCTTTTTAAATGAAATTTTAATGTCAGGAAATAACAAAAAGAACTGATAAATGGACTTGAATTTAAAAATAAGTCTTCTGTTAAAAAAGAAGAAACAAACAAACAAGCAAACAAAAACAACAAACAAACAAAAACCCAATAGGGTTGGAAAATATCAGGTAAAGGCACTTGCTATCAAACCTAATGACCTGAGTACAACTTCTAGAACCTACAGGGTGGAAGCGAGAACCAACTCTGTCCACATATATGCTGTGAATGTGAAATAGTGTGTGTATGTGAATAAATAAACAAGCGTGAAAAATGATGCTTCTTCAGAACCAAGAACCAGAGTGAAGGGACAGCTGGAAGATTGAAGAAATCTGTAACTAGACATTTATCTGACATGAATACATCTAAAAGATTATTCTTTATAAAATGAAAGTTACTGAAAATCCAAAGAGCAAATAATCCAAGCAAAAAGTAGGAAAATTAACGGAACAGTTATTTCAAACGAGTAAGTATAAGTTGTTATGAATAAAAACATGTAAAGGTTTTCCCAACAACAAGAAAATGCATCAAGTCTTCACCAAGATCACATCATATAACCGCAGGAATGACTACCACAAAGAGAATAAAAAACGTCGATGTCAATGAAGATGCTGGGAAAAGTAGCAATAATACATAGTTTCACACTGTTGATAAAAATATAGATTAGCCTATATTTTATGTAGATCACTACGGAAATTTCTCAAACATAAATATAGAACTACCAGAGGAGTGAGTTATATACCACGTCTGGATATTTTTTCCCAAACAAATAAAGGCAGCCTATGTAAAGAGATACCCATTCACCCACATTCATCTACTCACAACAGCAAAGTTATGCAGTCAGTGCAAGTTGATAAATGGACACTGTTGGGTATATATACACACAATGAAATTTTATTCAACCATAAAAGCAAACAAAATTATGACATTTTACAGTAGCTGGATGGAAATAGAGAGATCATCATTTTAAGGAAGCTAAGTTGGTCTAACAAAGTCAAGTATCACATTTTTGTTTCAAATGCTGGATCTGGGAGGAGTGTGAAAATTACAGGGGAATTATTAGGGTTGTTAAAGAGCAAGAGAGGAGAAGTCAAGTCTAAATGATTTAGGAATTACCTTCGTGTGGTGAAGTCTGAGATACTGTTCCTTATTTGAACCTTGGCTGCTGAACATCAGTGCACACTTTTAGACTTGTCTCTTTCACTTTTTACAGGGACCTACTCAGGCAGCATCAGTGAAGCTATGGTTCATAAAAGGAAGACATCCCCCATTCCTTAGGTAAACTCTAACAGTTTGATCAAGACATGGTTAAATGGCAGAAAGAACACTTTAACTTGGTTCGGTTTCCTTGTTTATTTTATTTCTTATTAACTTTTTTCTTACTTGAATTATGTATTCTGATCAGTAAAAGGGAGGAGGTGCTTTAATAGGCAAAGTCATTGGTTCTATATTAACCTTTTAGATGCTTGTGCCACCTTATTTGAATAATATAAGTACAGAGAATAGATGAATTATAGTTCCCATAAGTGTCATGGCTTAAAAGTTCTACCCTGGTTGGCCACCTGCTTTCAGCCTCATGTCATTTCCCTGGGTTGACTTATGATCCCATTTCTCCTCCCTGCCCTCCCCATCTTCAATAAATTGAGTTTATAATAGAAACACTAAGTCAACATTAACTAAAGTGATACTGTCAAGTGATGTGATAAGACTCCTGCTGTTTTGTGGTAATAGATTCTCCTTGGATTTCCTGTCTAAGATCAGGAGATCTTAAAGGACAAACATAAAGAATTAAAGCTCTAGAAAGAGAAAATCCAGGGCATAGCAAGCTCTGCTTGCTGGAAAAGAAGATTGTCCTGTTAACAGAATACTACTAAGTTTATAAATAAAACAATGGCTTGTTAGTGAGAGGAGTCTTATTACAAACAAATCCTATGTTGTCCCTCTGAACAGCCTTCTGCATGGGTCTATTTAACGTGGTTATCATGATTACACTCATAAGGCCCCTATATTCGAACTTCTTAGAACAAAAATGATATAAATGTATATTTTATCACCTTTATTGGTATCTCTCACTTAATTTAGGATAGACAATATTGAAAAGAAAAGCCAATGTACAAAGAATATTAAGGAGAATAAAGCATTTTAGAACTGTTCAGATGAAAACATTTTACTCCTTGTCTTGGTGCATTTTAGTGACCAAGGAGTGAAAACATTCTATCTCTCACAGGCTAAATCTTTCTCAATGCACCTCTCATGCCAGGTCTCTTTTTAAATCTTGATTACCACACTTGCCATCTGTGTGAGGTATTATAAAATATTAAATATTGTTAATATAAAAAGTGGGATTTATTAATGCACCTCTGTCATTAGAATATTGGGAGTATACAATGAGACACATTTAAATGTTTAGCATATTGTCTGCCATAGGATTTATCAGTCTCATTTATCATTACCACTATATATCTTGATAAATATCTTGATAGATAAAACTAAGCTTTACAGAATATAGTCAATTCACATGTGTGTTTACAAACAAAATAAACAAACAACAATGAGAAGCATAGAAGCATATTTTTCGCCACTCTGGGACAAGCATATTTGAAGAATGCATTCAATATTTTATATTCTAGTGATGCAGACAATGAACTGGCCATCATTTGAAACTCCTACCTTCTTATGTCATGATAGATGTGCCTTACATGTGGGTCTAGTCTTCTAAGAAACTAAAAGCCATGAGAACCATGACAAAGCCTAATCAAAATTTAACAATGGGCTAATCTCTCTATACTGGCTAGGTCTTATGTCAGTGTGACACAGTCTAGGATTATTTTGGAAGAAGGAATCTCAATAGAAAATGCTTCTATAAAGCTGACATGAGGGGACACTTTCTTACATAGTGACTTGTGTGTATGTGTCCCGCGTGTTTTAGGAAGTGCTACCCCTGGGCAGCCATCCCTGAAGGCCATAAGAAGCAGGCCGAGCAAACCTTGGTGAGAAAGCCAGTAAGCAGTGTTCCCACTACGTCTGTTTCAGTTCTTTCCTCCAGGTTCCTCTCCTGCTTGACTTCTCTGGATAACGGGCTACAAGCTGAAACAAATATTTTTCACCAAGTGGCTGTTGATCATAGTATTATATCACAGCAACAAAACCCCTAAATTATCCCCTGACTCTATGAAATAGTATTATTTTTAAATCATGAAGTGACACTCTTTTACCTTATTCATTCCTAAATACTGTTCTTTACTAATTATGCAAAATTATGATGTAGAGAAACCTCTAGTGTATTCCAGGTGATTTTGCAAATAAGGCAGAAAACACAGACTCTAAGGTCAACAATCAATAAATGGGACCTCAGGAAACTGAAAAGTTTCTGTAAAGCAAAGGACACTGTCATCAGAACAAAACTACAGCCTACAGACTGGAAAAGGATCTTCACCAACCCTATATGTGACAGAGGTCTAATATCCAGAATATATAAAGAACTAAAGAAGTTAAACAGCAACACATCAAGCAATCCAATTGAAAAATGGGTACAAAGCTAAACAGAGAATTCTCTGTAGAGGAATATCGCACTGCAGAGAAACTCTTTAAGAAATGCTCAGGGTCCTTATTCTTCAGAGAAATGCAAATCATAACTATCCTGAGATTTCACCTCACACACATCAGAATGGCACTATGAAAACTCAAGTGACAACACATGCTGGAGAGGGTGTGGAGGAAAAGGACCCCTTCTCTGTTGCTGGTGGGAATGTAAACTAGTACAACCACTTTGGAAATCAATCTGGCACTTTCTCAAACAATTAGGAATAGTGCTTCCTCTGGATCCAGCTATACCACTTCTAGGCATATACCCAAAATATGTGCAGACACAAATATTAAGGATGCAAAAAAAATGAACAGAAATTTAAGCTACATATCATTTAGAGCATTACATACTTTTAGAAGCCTATAGGGCTGTGACCTCTTACTGCTCTTCCATACATATGTATGCTATTGGAGCCATGCTCTGTGATTACCAGATGCTTTACCAGAGAATAGTTCTTCGGACTGTTTTTTCCCCCCTTTTTGATTTAGGTTTACAGCTAGAAAAGGAGCAGGGAATAGCTCATTCTCTTGTTTTGAGTATTTTGTGATGAGATCAAAATGGATGTTTCTATGGGACCCAGGTAAGTTCTGAACAGAGAACCCTGAGATCTTCGAGTTTGAAGAGTGCAGGGAGTGTAATGCCTTTTAGCCCTTTTCATAGCACAGAAAAGTGATAGGGTTGCATTAAAAAGAGGACAGATGGCTTGCCTTCTCCTGTTGAGCAGAGTATTTAACTTGCAGAAAGCTCACACTTTATGTCCTGCTGCTTGTTGGTCTGGACACCACCCAGATGAACTGGTCACTCCTCCTCCACAAAGAGAAGTGTACATTTACACATATATTTCCAGTATGGAAGAAGACATGGGTAGTTTTAGTGCATTGGCATTTAAACTGATGGGAACTTTAAAAAGTTGTTTAGCAGCTGTGTGTTCCTGAACATTGAATAAATGGCTGAGATTCATCTCTAAATACACAAAGGGAACTGTGGCATCTAACCAGACCTGGCTCTAAAGAATTTGGATTAAAAGTATGTTTCTTTCTTTTCCTTACCGACATTCTTTACAAAATAATATAGTCTCTAAGGAACTTTGTCAGACAGTTAATGTGACAAAATTTACTTTCACTAATAACTCTTCTTGGAAGAATGTTCCCAGGGCATGTGCCTGAAGCATTCTCTCCTTACTCAGCCCAACCTGACAATCTCACAAAGGCAGTTATTACTAACAGAGAAAGGGAGACAGATTTATGAATCAAGACTACATAGTTTTGCGCTAATATTCACTGAAACACCAAATACATTTAAGGATGAGCCTCCCCCACCAATTGTGGTAATAACTGCCCCAATATAAAATAGACTGACCATCATGTCTCTATGATCTGCATGAAATTATCAGTATATCAAAATAGGATACGGCTTTGGAACTAACAGGCTGCAACCCTGAATAAACCACGTTGAACCTTGATTCTATAATATTTGAGAATAGGGTTTAGGGATTCATTGCTCCGATCAGGGATTCTGGTGCCCATACTACCATGATGCTGCTGCTGAGAAACCTTATTGTGGTTAAAGTCGCTTGGCAGATAATTGCCAGGATGGAGTGCTAAGCAAGCGGCCTCTGTGTCAGAGAATTCGACCTTGGGAAGATAATGAGACAAGGAGAATTCAGAACAGATGAAAGCCAAGAGGACCTACTTTATCTACTGACAGCCAGAGAACACCTTCATGCTCAATCAGTTTCTGCTAATGAGACAAGATGGGGAAAGATGGAAAAACAGCAGTAAGGCAAACTTTTTTTTTTTCAGCTTAATGATCTATAACTTAGTCAGATAAAATTATCTTTTAGGTCAGGCAGCATCATAAGTCTGAGGCTAAAAAAATAAGGAACACCTGAATAATTTAGTTTTATTTACTTTGTAAGAGATGATGATGTTCAAGTAAGTAATGAAATCGGGAAGGCTGGGTTGAAAGGCAGCTCCTGAATATTTTGAAGGATCTCCTTCCTGATGGAGTCAGCTGGGGAAGCAACATGTAAGATGCCTGAAATTTCCATAAATTTCTCTCTTCTACAAATCCTGGCATTAGCTAATTCAACTTCCAACAGGAATTTTAATGCATGCGTGATACTTCTAATTACTCTGTGTTTTTATCTTTCTCTTCTGTGCACACTGTTACCTGTCTCCAGTAGATAACACAGCCATCCCCATGAAGGTTTGAGTGCCTACCAACAGATGAACTTGAGAGGCCTCCTACTGTTTTGCAGGTGAAGAAACAGACCATGAAAGAAACGACCATTTTGTGAGTGATATCACACCTTGTAATCATGAAAATCTCATTAAGATTTGCATGGTAATTCTGACTTAGCTCATGTTATAAATAGGAAAACAGAGAACCCATAAAAATTATGAAAGTTCAACAGTTTTTTAGCTAGTATAGCATGCCATTTGTTAGGAAAACTGATTTTTTATTCAGCCTGCATTGTTCGCCTGACTGATATTGATGAGCCTTCTCATAAATCCAGAGTTTGTGATAAAATGATGTCATGACACAAACTTGAAAACATTTTCACCTTTCCTATTTGCTCACAGAAACTGCACATGATGGTCTTGCTTGTAAGTGGAGAGGAAGAAAGGATAGGGGCAGGAATGGGCCAGGAGAAGAATAAGTATTTACTGTATATTTACCTCCCTAACTAAGAATCATTGCTATGCCTCCTGTGGGAAAAATAATCTCATTACTGTATGACTCTGTGATAATCAATCTGTTATGTACATCAAGTTATTCATCTGCCTCCTTTCACTAAAATAAAATATTTTCTTTTACAAACTCTATACTCAGGGTAGAAAAATGGGAAATACAAATGAATTAACTCAATCTATTTCATCATAGTTTTTAATGTCATGGTAATTGTGAACATTGTTATATAGTTTTTCATTTCTATGGATCTATGTACTTTGACATAAAACAAATAGTCTTACAAAGATGTTTTATGTGAATGATTTTACACTTATATTTAAGCTCAGTAATGAATTAATAAACTTTTAGACTGTTTCTAAATATCTAATATATTGAAATACAATTTGATATTTAATATTTTTCAAGATAGGTGGTGCTTCTGTGTAATCATGTTTTTACATATTACTTGTCATAAATGTCTTTAAAGAGAATTTAAAAGCTGGATATGGTTGCATCAGCTTGCAGCCCAACATTTGGAAATCTGAGGAACATGATAAGATGCAGGACTGTTTGTACTACACAGAGACCTTATCTGAAAGGGATGAGAGGGAAGAGAGTAGGATGGGGGAGAAGTAAGAAACAAAGAAAGAGGAGGAATTCTTATGTCAAAAGATATGTGCTTATCATATGCAACTTCACTTGGTAAATTAGTTTGTTAATTGAATTTGTTTTATAATTTATTTATTTTTAATAAATTATAGTTTGTTCACTTTGTATTCCAGTTGTAGCCCTCTCCCTTATCCCTTCCCAATCCACCCTCCCCTCATCCCTCATCTCCTCCCATACCCCTCCTCAAGTATTCCTCCCCTTCCCTCTGACCCTAGCCTATGAGGTCTCAACAGGACTGGCTGCATTATTTTCCTCTGTGGCCTAGTAAGGCTGCTCCTTCCTCAGGTGGAGTTGATCAAAGAGCCAGCCATTGAGTTCATGACAGACAGTCCTTGTTCTCATTACTAGGGAACCCACTTGGTCACTGAGCTGCCATGGTCTACATCTGAGCAGGGGTTCTAGATTATCTCCATGCATGGTCCTTGGTTGGAGTATCAGTCTCAGAAAAGACCCCTGTGCCCAGATTTTTTGGTTCTGTTGCTCTCCTTGTGAAGCATGTCTCCTTCAGATCTTTATATTTCCCCCTTCTTTCATAAGATTCCCTGCACTCTGCCCAAATTGTAAAGTTTTGGAAATACTATAAAATAAAGTGTCCAGTGCCAGCAACAACAGCTCCCACCTCACTTGTCATAGATAGAACGATAGTTTGGTTAGGTGGCATTACACACTAGCAATAGTACAGGGAGTGGAACGTGGGTTTCTGTATGACTCATTCCTTTCATGGAGGCACAAAGGTCATGGAAATAAAAGAATGAAGCAAATGATGAAATGTCAATCATATAGTAGATAAAGCAAAGCAAAACTTAGATTGTAACTCAATCCGAGATAAAACTTGAAAAAGAGATCCTTAAAATGATGCTCATTTTAAAAATTATAAAAAATACTTAAAATCATAGATTATCACTAGAGATGAAAGGAATAATTATTAAATAAAGCAAGCATATTTTTATCTAAACACTTGAAATATATTTGATATGTATATGTATATCATATACATATGTGTGTGTTTAAAAGCATTACTGCTGAAATTTCATTCTCTCACTAACAAAATGGTTGAATGAATCAAACTTATTAAGAATAATTATGGACAGTTCCTTAAAAGTGGCAATAATTCAAAGCTATCATTAAGAGCTTAAAAACAAGAAGAAATGCTAAATCACCATCATTTGTCTCTGAGGTGAAGCTGATGGATGAATTGTTCTGGGAAATGTTAATCCTTGATGTGCTGTATACTGATTTTTTAAAATTTATTTTTATTAGAATTTTGCACATGAGTATTGTTTACTCTCCCCACCTCCTCCTACCCATGTCTACTCTTTTTGTACCCCCAACTTCATGACCTCTTTTTTGTTATTGTGATATAGATAGATAGATAGATAGATAGATGCACACACACACACACACACACATACACACATGTATGTAAAAATACAATCTACTGAGTCTTTATGGTGCTGTTCATATATATGTGTTTAGAACTAACCACTTGGTATTAGATAACCTGTCATATGTTTCTTCCCTGGAAAAGACTGATACTCCCTCCTTCAGTAGCCGTTACTTCCCTGTGGCTCTTCATCTAGCAGTGAGCCTTGTACGATTTTCCCAGTTCATGTTGGCATATCAACTGCTGTTGCAATTGTGAAGGTCTTGTTTAGGCAACGATCTTGATGAGGTTTCATGTGTCCAGCTTCTTTGTTATGTATAAAGGACACTATCTTGCAGTGGTCCATGGCTCTTACTATATTTCTGCACACTCTCCCCTTTCTATAACATTCTCTGAGCCTTAGGTATAGAGGTTGTGTTGCAGATGTATCAACTGAAATTGGGCAACCCACAGTCACAACTCCTTTGTATTTTACCAATTGTGGAATTCTTTGATGGTCTCTATATGCTATAAAAAGAAGCTTCTTTGATGGATGGTGAAAGTCTGGCTGTAAGAATATAGCTAATTGTTTAGAATGAAGATAGTTGAAAGTGGCAGTAGAAGATTCTTCTCTAGGGTTCATGGCCTCCTTAGCCATGGGTAGTTGGCTAAGTCTACAGTATGAAGAACAGACTCCCTTCTATTGAATGGGCTTTAAGTCCAATTAGATGGCTGTATCAGTGCTGCACACTTGAATATCTTGTTGTGCAGGTCACTGTGGTGGTCTTCAGTCTTTACAGCAGGTTATGATTATTCATTGACCCCCAGTAGCTGTTTCTAATATTTGTAGTACTATGAAAACCAGTCCTCATGGAGAAGGGTTTCAGTTCCAGGTCCATTTCTCCAAGTCCTATTGCCAAAGCATGTAGCGTCTGGAGTTGTGAGGTCTTAACATTCAAGTTCTGGGAGGCAACCCAAGAGCAACAGCAATAATCTATATTGTTTGGGAGTCCTGTGAACTTTCCTAATGAAAAATGTGAAGGAAGATTCCCCAGGCCTGGCACTAAAGTTTTTCTAAGATACTGTATGGCTCTTGGGGAAAACACTATAAGCTCTAGTAGCATAACTTCAGTTAATGCATATCTATATGTTAATATATATTATGTGTGTCTTAAATAAATATAACAATGTTTTCCTGTTTTTTTTTCAAAACTCCTTACTGTTATCTATACCTTTTCCTTCTTCCTTTTTCTGTACTGCTTTGGCTCACACCTCCCTGGTTAAATTGCTGCAGTTTTCATATTAATCCATCAATGGAACCTGTATCCCACTATCCTATTCTAGAGTTTCTCCTTCCCCACCATGTTCTCTTTTTACTTTCCTAGTTTCTGTGGTTATAGTTATACATGTACATCTAAACATTTCGAGCTAATGTTCACAAGTAAGTACCTTTTGCAATTTTTTGTTCTGGATCTGGACTACACTCAGTATAATATTTTTTAAATTCCCTCAACTCACTGCAAATTTTATTATTTCATTTTCTTATAGGCGAATAGTATCCCTTTATATGTATGCACACATTGTAATTACCTATTCATCAGTTGAAGGACATTTAAATGGTTTCTATTTTCTAGATCTTGTGAATAGAGTGGTAATGAATATTGCTGAGCATGCATCTGGGGTAGGATATAGAGTTCTTTGGATTTATGCAGAAGAGTGCTTTAACTGAGTAATAAGGTAGTCTGTTTTTAGCATTTTGAGAACTTTACACACCGATTTTCAGAATAGCAGTATCTATCATTTTGCAATTGTAACAATGAATAATGGTTTCCATTTTTCATACACTCGCTTACATTTGTTGTCTGTTGTGTTTTTGTCTTAGCTATTCTCATTGGGATAAAATGAAATTATAAAATTTTTGTGTTTTTTTTTTCATATTGCTAATTGCCAGAGTTTTTATCCACTTTTCAGTTTTTCCTTATATTTGTTTATTTACTCACTTTACAGCCTGTTCCCAGCTACCTCCCTACTCTCCTCTCAGTCCCACACTCATGCCCCTCCTCCCATTCACTCCTCTCCTCCTCAGAGAACAGGAAGCCCTCAAGAGATACGAATTCACCCTGGCACCTCAAGTGGCAGCAGGACTAAGCACATACTATCCCATTGAGGTCAGACAAGGCAGCCCAGTGAAGGGAAAGGGATCAATTCAATAGAAAGTATTGACCAACCTTTTCTTTCTTTGTTTCCTTCTTTGTTTCTTTCTTTGTTTCTTCCTTCTTTCTTTCTCTGTCTCTATTTCTTGTTCTCTTTCTCTTTGTTTCTTGTTTTCTTTGTTTCTTTCTCTCTTTCTTTCCTTTTGATTTTTGGTTTTGATTTTCAGACAGGGTTCTGTGATGCCTTGACTGTCCTGGACTCTGTAGACCAGGATGACATTTAATTCACAGCAATCTGCCTACTTCTGCCTCCCTACGTGCTGGGATTAGAGGTGTGTGCCACCATGCTTAGCTAGCCCCATTTCTTTTGTATATTTGTTTGTTTGTTTGTTTATTACAATTTATTCATTTTGTATCTTGGCTGTAGTCCCTTCCCTCATCTCCTCCCAGTCTTACCTACCCTCCCTCTTCTTCGCCTATGCCCCTTCCCTAGTCCACTGATGGGGGCTCCTTTTCTCCTTCTATCTGACCCTAGCCTATCAGGGTCTCATCAGGGTTGGCTGCATCATCTTCCTCTGTGGCCTGGTAAGGCTGCTTCCCCCTCAAGGGGAGGTGATAAAAGAGCTGGCCACTGAGTTCATATGAGAGACACCTCTGATCCCCTTACTAGGGAACCCACTTGGGAATTGAGCAGCTTATGGTCTTCCTCTGAGCAGGCTGTCTAGGTCCTCTCTATGCATAGTCCATGCATGGTTGGAATATTGGGCTCTTCAGGCCACCATGGCCCAGGTGTTTTTGTCTGTGTTGATCTCCTTGTGGAGTTCCTGTCCCTTCCAGGTCTTTCTATCTCCCCCCTCTTACATAATGTTTCCTGCACTCTGCCCAAATTTGACTGTGTGTCTCAGTTTCTCCTTCTATACCCTGATGAGAAGATTCTTTCAGAGGACCCCTGTGGTAGGCTCCTGTCCTCTTCCCTGTCTTCTACTTCTGATGTCTATCCTGTTTGCCTTTCTGAGTGAGGTTTCAGCCTCTTGCCTAGGGACCTCCTTATTGTTTTGATTCTTTAGGAGTATAGATTTTAGTATGTTTATACTATATTAATATTAGCCCCACTTTTTAAAGAAAGTTTTTGCCCATTTTTATTTCTTTTTTTCAAGAATTCATTGTTCTTAGCCATAGTTCATTTTCCTCTTCTGATTTAAATTTTTGTAATTAAAAGATTAGATCTTTCCTTCACTTTTCCTTTCTTGTATTCTCCTTATGTCCTTCCCCCAACTCCTTCTCAAATGCATGGCCTCTTTTTCTTTAATTATTATTGTTATATGTGTGTAGATATAAACAAATAAATGTATAAATACAACTTGCTGATTCCATTCAGTGTTGCTTGTATGCACATGTATTTAGGGATGACCACTTGGTATTGTTTAACCTATCTTGAGATTCATCCTTGGAGAGTCTATTTCTCCCTCTTTCAGCAGTAGTTAATTGCTTGTGGCGCTTCATATAGAGGTGCAGGGCACATAAGCGTTTCCACATCCAAGTAGGGATAGCAACTGGTACTGGATTTGTTCGGTTGTTGTTTAGGAAACCATATTGCTGACATTTCATAGGTTCATCTTCCTTGTTATATATGGAAGACTATCTTACAACAGATATTTTGGTCATCCAATATTTCCATTGCTCTCTCCTATGATGTTCTCTGAGCCTTACGCGTAGGAGTTGTATATTATAGATGTTGTATTATAGATGTATCAGGCACTTCACAGTCAGTTGGGTCATTTCTTTTTATGTGATTCTTTGTTTTTGAGTTATTTATATATTTTGGATATTAATTATCCATCTATATTCTATTACAGACATTCAGTTTTCACTGCACTACTTGTTAAAGATGTCTTTTATCCACTATGTATTTTGTACATCTTTGTCAAATATTAGATACTTATGTCTGTATATTTTATTTGTTTACATTGATTTCTTTCTGGTTTTGTGCCACAACCATGCTGTTCTTATTTACAATACTACTGTAATATAGCTTAAAATCTCATACAGTAACTCCTTCATCAATGTTCTTTTTGCTCAGGATTGTTTTGGCCATCTAAGTTTTTTTTTTTTTTGTGATTTCAAATGAATTTCAGGATTTTTTCTAACCTATGAAGAATTTTGATTGGAATTGCATGTAATATATAAATTATTAGTAGGAGAGTAATTTTCACAATATTTTAACAACCTGTGAGCATGGTAAGTCTTTCCTAGAGTTTTTCTTTTCTAGTGTGTTGCCCAATCTCTTTCTTCAGAGATTTAAAGTTTGTCACTCCTTGGTTGAGCTATTCTTAGGAATTTTTGAAGCTATTGTAAATAGAAGTATTTACACGATCAGAAGAATAAATATTTAGCATATTTATTATTGGTATACAGAATGGCTATTGATTTTGTATCTTGACACTTTGATGAATGAGTCATCATTTCTAGGAACATTCTTGTGAAATTTTTGAGATCTATATGTAATCTGCAAATAGGGACAATTTACTCCTTTTATTCTTGTTTGCATTCCTTAAATTTTCCTCTCCTGTCATGTTGCTGCAGCTAGTACTTCAAGTACTACAGGAAGAAGGGTGGAGATGGTGGATAACCCGTTCATGAGTTTAATGGGATTGCTTTCTGGTTTTCATCCTTTGAATGACATTGATTGCTGTATGAGTTGTTATTACATTGAGGTATGTATCCTCCAGACCTACTTACTCTGGGACTTTCATCACAAAGACATGCTGGATTTTGTTAAAACAATTCCTGTATCTATTCAGAGTGTCATGTAATTTTGTCTTTAAGTCTATTACATAATTTATTATATTTATTAACTAATATATGTCAAAGCCTCACTGCACCTCTGGGATACAAAAAACTTTAATGTTTTAGTTTACAAGTAATTTATTTAAGATTTTTACACATATGTTGATCAGTGATACTGGTTTGTAGTTTTCTTTTTTGTTGTATGCCTTATCTGGGAAACTAATCTCCTCAGGTTGTCCTTGTGCACATGATGTATGCCTGTAAATAGTCCTGGGAGTGTGAGGATAATATGATTTTGGGAAGGTCAGCAGGCAAAACTTGTATATGAGCTATGTACCCTGAGATAAGCTGGATGTGTGGAGCTGGTATGAGTAAGCTTGATTCTGGACATGTGCACTGTGTTTAACTAAGAATTATATCACCTCACTCACAATGTCCCACATAAAACAGGCAAAGTGCAGAAAACAGGAAAAAAAAATCTCAGTCTCTATAAAGATCATCATCTAGTGATCATGACTAAGCAGAGAGAAAGACTTAAGATGAGGTTACAAGTTACAAGGAAACTTTAAACCCTTATATTTAAAGCAGAATTTGTTGATGATAGAATAATAAGTTAAATACAACAGTACTTATTGATTTTTTGATTATAGAAAACCTTTCTATATTTGCTAGGGGGTTGGACTTCAATCTATTTCCATGTTAAGGTTCTAGTGTTTGCCAGTAATGTTTGAAGTGTTCGATGAATATCTTTATTTTTTAATTTAGGGATGGAAATATAAGAAAATTTTACTCTCTTCTTCTTGAATGCTATGTTCCACATTTTATTTTTCTCTGCTTCTCTATAAGTGGTTTTCATTGTTAATAATGCTATTTTTCTAGCTAATTCATTTTATCCATTTAATGGAACACTATGTTTCTATTTAATATTTTATTAAAATATTTTTCAAATAAAATAAAAACCAGAAGAGCTGAACAACTTCTCGGTACAAGTAGAATTTTTGAAAGGTGACACCAAAAGCAATGAAAGTGAGGCAGAGTGAAGAAAAACAGGGAGGTGAGTGACCAGCATTCTGTATTCACAGAATGGTATCAAAATATTTGCATGGAGTTTACAAAACCCTTGTTCAGAAATGAAGTCAGGAGCAAAAGATAAAAGGCAAATAATTGGTTAAGCAGAAGGACATTATGGAGGAAATTGATTGTACTATACATCTTCTTGGGGCATACATTTCTGGTATGGTATGATATGGTATGGTACGATGCAACACAACACGACATGATACAACATGACATGACATGACATGGTATTATATGATATGATTTATTGGAAAGTATATTTGTTACTTTTCTGAATGCTGTGGCAAAGTGTCAGTAATAACTCAAGGCAGGGAAGCCTTACTGTGATCTACAGTTTTAGGGTATAGTTCATCGTGGGAGAAGTTGGGTGTGTGAAACAGCTGGTCACCTTGCATTTGCAGTCAAGATGCAGAGAGGGAAATAAATGAATACTGTTTTCTTAGCTGGATAGTGTTTATTTGGTCTGGGACCACCTAGCATGGGATAGTGGTACCCACATTCAGAGTGGCTTGTCCTGTCTTAGTCAAACCTTTCTGAAATATCCCTGTAGACTCATCCCCATGCCCTCTAGATGTTTCCCTGATAACTCTAAATCCAGCCAAGTTGAAAGTAAAGAGTAACTATCACAAGATGTATTGTAGGTTGCATCAATACAGTAGCTAGGTGGGTTAGTGAAGCCATGTAGCTATATATTTCAGTTGCTTTCACCTAAAAAGTTTCTTACATTCATTGATTTAAAATATGTTTTCTTCTTACATAGTCACTTTTTTTGCCTTGTCAGCCCCTCTGTTCATTGGATGGTTGAAGAAAATAAAATAATCTTACATTTTTAATAAAAATTTGATTATTCTATATTGTTTTTCAATCATTACATTGAGAAATTTCTATTGCTTAATGTATTTACAATCATTCAGTTTCATGATAATTTCTGGTAAGGTATTATATCATCTGACTTTTTCTGTTTTACTTACTTCTTGTTGGAAAGGCTGTTTCTTCGAAAACAGTCTTCTCAAGAAACTGTAATAAAAAGATTGATAGTCTTAATATCTATCTTAGACACCACAGCCTTTGGGAGATTTTCATATGCTGTTTAACATTTGATGTTCATCCACTTTTGCTCCTCTTGACTCTTCTGTTAATATATTAGAAACAACATCTTCTTTTTCCTATATAAGCCTCCCATACATACCTGGGCACATGTGTATGTGCTGGTCTTACCCATATAGTGATGTTAATTTTATATTCTACATTGCATCCTCCACTTCTTTCCTACATACTACCCAATGCTCGTAACTAAAATGTAAAGGAAACTAACCTAAAGTATTTTTTTTGCTTCAATTACCTAAGAATACTTCTGTATTGCTCTATTGATAATCAACACCATCATTTATGGCATTACTTTACGATAAATTTGACTTTCTTTTTTTTTTTTAATTTGACTTTCTTATCCAATTAAAGTTTGTCTAGCATCTGTGGAGCACCAATGACAACTTATATGCTTCCTATATAATGTGTTAGTGCTAAGTTCATTTTTACGTGGGTTTTCCCTATAATTGTGAAATTATTGTAAGTAAAAGATTTTTTTTTTCTTGAGCTGACAAGGGCCTCCGGTCTTCTTTATTTAACTAATTCAAATTATCTAATAAAATGAGAGAAATCACCTGATGTATTTGTGAGCACAGTAAACGATATATATATATTTTTTACTTTGAGGTTTTTATTTTTATTTTTATTTTTTTTGTACACAGTATTTAATAAAGTCAACCCTAGGACAAGGTGCAGTGCAAGGAAACAGCTGACAGGGTTTAAGTATTAAGGAGGGTTCTTTCTGACTATATATTTTAGATTTTAGTAAGGTTTTTTTTTTTTTTTCAATGCAGTTTACTCAGGAACCTTGAACAATCATCTGACCTTGGGGAAAGCCAGCCCACAGCTTAAATAGCCTCTGGGTAGCCAACCCCAGCGTGCCACGTGGGCAATGCAGATAGGTCCATATACATGGAAGCAAGCCAGATCTTCGGCCTTAGCCAAATGTGGAATTGTTCCTGACAGAGAGCACTCACCATCGGGAAGGTGGAAGGCGGAAACCAGCTCCATCTTTAAGGCGCAGCATTCCGCAGCTCTCTACAGTTCCCCCTTTTTGTTTTAGATGCATCAGGCAAGAGTAGAGGTCTGATCTCTGATATTAGAAATAAATTGGGACTTTGTACTGATGTTCATTTAGGTGTCATGAACCCAAAGAGCATCAGACCCGTCCGATACCTTTTTCTCAGAGGCAGGACGTGGGGCATCAACCCGCATGCAATCAGACATGCTCTTCTCTGGGTCCAAAGCGGCTGACCCTGAGTGCAGTGCTTAGCCTCGCATCCTGAGCGTAACATTTTAGCTTTTTATGGTAGCCAACCATGCTTGGGGAGACTGTCCTGCTTCAATGGCTGTAAAGGCCCGAATGGTCATGGCTGCATTACTCTGTTGTGAGACTCTAATCTTGCATTTTTACCACAGGCAAACCAAGGGGACCAACACCAGAAGGCCTGCTAACGCTCCCATGCCCGCCCATTCCTTCAGATGATTCATGGCTGCAGCAATCCATGATGATAATCCTGTGGCTAGTCCTGTGTCCACTGTGGTAGAATTTACCGTGACAATGGCCACTCACAGCTGCTCCATCGTAGTATCGAATTCTCTAGTCCAATTACCTAAAATATAGCTAGACAATTGTTTAGACGGGAAAAATTCTCATGTTGTATGCTAGTGACACAAAGTCCAGCATACTTCCATTGACAGCCAAGTTGAGCAATTTGCCATAGGGTATCAATTTGCTCCTGCATGAGGTCAATCCTCTGATTGAACACCATCAAGCCTCCTTTTAGTTGAGTAAACGATATTTTTAAAGCAAAAGAGAGTTGATTTTTATTCTCTCAAACTGTTGGCTACAGTGGCATTTCAAATTGTGTTATACTATTAAATCAGATCATATCATTCCTATTACTCCTTCAGACTATATCAGTTTTGAAGGTAAAAACCTAGGCTGTGCATAGGCAGATATATAAAGAGAGTTTATTGAATAAACAGATAAATAACATTAACACAGTTATCCTTGCTGTGTGATAGATATGATTTTAGTCCGACACACTAATTCTATCTAGAGCTGGTAAGCTATCATGTTATCTTCAGGCATTTAATTTTAATATTCCTCATTGGCTTAATAAAGGGGTAAGTTTTTGAAGTCCCATAGATATCTTCTATACCATAGTTTTCTTAGTCATACTTAAATGTCCCTTACTTTTTATCAATGATAGTTATTTATCAAATAAAGAAGGCAAGGAGTAAGTATCAAGGTAAGAGTTGGCCATGACAGGTCTTAAGATGTAAATCAACTCCCAACCCTATGCTTTGCTTTCACCATTCAACAGATGGCTTTCCTCTTCATCATCTTTCCTATCCTAATTGCTTGGACAAATTTTAGCAAAATCTTATTTTTTATTCTTTGAGTACCTGTTGTCAGGGAGAATGGCTCAGAGTCATGCTGAGCAGCCAGCAGGAAGAAGCAAGGTGATGACCACAACATGGCCACTACTCTGACATTCATTTCCACACTTTTATTTGGAAAAGTGACTCAGCCACCTGGATGAGAGTTATCTTTCAATTGTTCTTTGTAATTGCACCTTCTTATGTGCATGATGAATAGCCAGGTTGACAGGCAGCATCTGCCCTTAATATAATATTTTGTTATCCTGCAGAGTGGCAGTGTAGCCCAGTACAGACACCTAGGCATCGCCAGTTGGGAAACACACAGTGTAAACCAAGCTCTGTCTTTCAAACTTGTGGGATGACCTTACAGAAAACACTTAAGGAATCTGTAAGTGAATCATTTATAAATATAGAAGAAAACAACTTTTCAGCCTTTAGTGAAGGACTAGCTAATAAATCATGGGACATGCTTGGCAATTGAATGTTTTGCAGAAAAGAGGGAAACTAGCAGCATGCAAATGGCCTTTGTGGTGCAGTTGTCCAGGAAATGTAAAATTCATTATAAACAGCTTGAGAAGAAATGCATATGGTCTTTGCATATGCATTTTCTTTGAAAAATGACCAAAAGTTTTATCTATTATTCCCAGCTTCCTAGACAGAACACAATGGCTAGATTCTAATGATGGGTAGAGTAAGTCTCAGCATAGCAAAAACTGGGGAATTCTGCCCTCTATACAACATATATCTCTGATCAGAGTTATGTTTCTGGTATAGGAAACTGTTTTAATTGAACTCCAGTTCAAACATATAAGTCTTTTACTAGGAGGCAGATTGTTTGTGAAGGAGGACTACCAAGGAGACCTTTGAAGAACAGACAATATGGAGTCACACTGGCAGTCTTTTTACATAATGTTCCTTGTGTTGATGTCACCACTTTTCAGGGAAAAAGCCCAGAGTGCCTCGGATTTTAAAAGACTGAAATCTTCAAAGTCTAATTTTTTCTTTGAAATCTAACTATAGTTACCCTGAGTATTAACCTTTAATCTTTTCAGTTCAGTGACAGAGTGCTTTTCTTTGGCCACATCTCCAAAACAGACTTCACCCATCCTTCAAGTCTCCCTCCTCTAGTAGCATTTCCTTTCTTTAAATCTTTGCCTTTGATAAACTTTGGACTTCAGAGAGCCTCCACGTGTTGCCTTGGACTATACTTCTAATCTTTATGGCAACTAGAGCAGATTGTACCAATATGTTAGCCTCATACCGTCTTCCCACTAGAGGAGGAATAGGTGGCTGTTTTCCTCATCATTTTTTTCACCATCCTCCCTGCTTCTAGTACACAGATTGCTTGGCCCTCTGTGGGACCCCATGTGCATTATTTGGGTCTTCCTTGGTTCTATCAATATGACTTATGGGTATTCTATGGGTTAGGTGTTAAAGAACATTTTCAATGAGCACAGCTTCCTCTGGTGCCTGGGCCAGAGGTAACTCATCTTGGAGGACCCATAGGAGCATTTTGTGTGTGTGTATTTTTGTGCCAACACCCCTGTGTGAGTGTGTGCCTGATCTCTAATGGTGTTTCTAGACCTCATCACTGAACTGTGGCTTGATTACTTTTTCATTCCTATTCTCAGTAGCTTTACTTTTATTATATAGAGACTGTCTCCCTGGTAGAATGAACCCTCCCCCAAAGAAGTAAAATAAAGAAAGTGTCTCAGTTGTTGTTCTATTGCTGTGAAGAGACACCATGACTTAGGCAACTCATATGAAAGAAAACATTATTGGGGGTTTGTCTACAATTTTAGAGGCTTAGTCTATATCATCATGGCAGGGAGCAGGGTGGCATTCATAGTGCTAACACAGTAGTTGAGAACAGTATATCCTGGTTTTCAGAGAGACAGAGCAAGAGAGAGTGAAAGAGAGTAAGATCTAGAGAGAGAGAGACAGGAAACAGAGACAGAAACTGACTTTGCAATAATATTGAAACCTCAAAGCCTACTCCCAGTGACACATTTCCTCTGGCAAGGCCACACCCACTCCAACAAGCACACATCTCCTATTTTTCCTAATGTTTCCAAATAGTGCTACTCTCTGGTGACTAAGAATTCAAATATATTATCCTATGGGGTGGCATACCTAAAAAAGCAATACACAAAGAACTTTTTAGTTCTTTTTAGCAAATAACAAATGATGAGAGTGAAAAAAAATGTTTTCCCCAAGAGAACAGCACATCAATTGGTTATCCACTACCAAATGGCCAGCTTTGAAAACATACATACAAGAACACTATGTGAACTGTGGTGGTTTGAATGAGAATTGTATGAATAGTCTCATATATTTGAAAGCTTTGTTCTCAGTGAGTAAAACCATTTGAGAAGGTTGAGGAAGTAAGTGTGTATTGAAATGAACAATCACTGTGGGTAAGCTTTGGTGTTTCAAAAGCCCATACCATGCCATGCCAGGCCTGGTCTCCATCTCAGTCTCTCTTTCTCTCTCTCTCTCTCTCTCTCTCTCTCTCTCTCTCTTGCTCTGCTTTTTATTCTACTTGAAGATCAGGATGTAAAGCTCTCAGCTACTCCTCCAGAGCCATGCTGTCTGATGTTCATGATCTAACCTGTAAGCAGACCCCCAGTTAAGTGCTTAGTTTTATAAAATTTGCCTTGGTCATGGTACCTCTTCAAAACGTTAGAACAGTTATATTATATTCAGGAATATATATGTATATATATACATATATAAATTTCATAACAATTTTTATTTTAATTTTTATTAATTACACTTTATTTACTTTGTATCCCCCCATAAACTCCTCCCTCCTCCCCTCCCAATCCTACCTTTCCTCCCCTGTCTCCACACATGCCCCTCCTCAAGTCCGCTGATAGGGGAGGTCGCTGATAGGGGAGTTCTTCCTCTCCTTCCTTCTGATCTATCAGATCTCATCAGCAGTGGCTGAATTGTCTTCCTCTGTGGCCTGGTAAGGCTGCTCCCCCCTCAGGGGGAGATTATCAAAGAGCAGGCCAATCAGTTCATGTCAGAGACAATCCCTATTCCCATTACTATGAAACCCACTTGGAGACTGAACTGCCATGGGCTACCTCTGTGCAGGGGTTCTAGGTTATCTCCATGCATGATACTTGGTTGGAGTCTGAGTCTCTGGAAAGACCCCTGTACTCAGATTTTTTGGTTCTGTTGCTCTCCTTGTGGAGCTCCTGTCCTCTCCAGATCTTTCTATTTCCCACTTCTTTCATAAGATTCCATGCATTCTGCCCAACAGTTGGCCATAAGTCTCAGCATCAGCTTTGATAGTCTGCAGGGCAGAACCTTTCAGAGGCCCTCTGTGTCAGGCTCCTAACTTGTTTCCTCTTTTATTCTTCTTCTGATGTCATAACAATTTTTTAAATGGCCTTTGATTTGTAAGACAGCAAGAAGGATTATATGGGAGGGTTTGGAGGGAGGAAAGTGAAAATTATGCAATTATATTGTAATCTAAAAACAAATAAAGGAAATTTTTGAAAATTGATGATGACAATACTACTACTAATGTAAACATGGCTTTGAATAGACACCTGGTTTTCTTTTGTGTAGATTTGATAAAATTTATTAAGCCAATCTACTAATATTAGACAATAACATTCTTTTCTACTTTTTACATTGGTAGATTAAGTAAATTTAAGTGTATTTCCAGTTTGTAAGAATGTCTTCATCTCTTGCCACTTTTTGATCCTTACAGCATAATTGCAGGTCAACATGATGGCTCAGTACATATTAAACTCTATCTCTTGTGTATGTAGCCTTGGGGCAGTTACTTGATTCATCATTTCCTTTACCTTACCAGGCCACAGAAGAAGACAATGCAGCCACTCCTGATGAGACCTAATAGACTAGGATCAGAAGGAAGGAAAAAAGACTTCCCCTACTTGTGGACTTAGGGAGGGGCATACGTGGAGAAGGGAGAGGAAGGGAGGGATTGTGAGGAGAGGAGGGGGGAACCACAAGGGGGATACAAAGTGAATAAAGTGTAATTAATAAAGAATTTAAAAAAAGCATGCTCAAGTAAAATCTATAAGGGATGCCACCCATCAGTATTGTTAGACTAGCATTTCTAATTTTACCCTAAAAAGGAAGCAAAAATTCATTCCTATTGTTAAACATTAACTTGATTTCTTAATCCTTTTCCATTTCTATTATGATTTGGCATTAAAAACAGATGTTTATACTAAAAAAAAAATACCAACTTCTTAACCAATCTAACTCAGGACCACAGACTCCTGTGCTTCTCCAAAACTCATCTTCTTCCTCCAAGACTGTCTTTCATCTAGGAGATGAGGGAAAGCCCCCTGTCTTCATTTACTACATTTGAGAAATTAATTGGTCTCTCATTTGTTTCTTACTTCATTTATATACTAGGATTCCCACTTGTTGGTTAAGTTTCTATCACCCAAGGCTATCTAACTATAGTGGTTTGAATGAGCATGGCCCGCATAGACTCATGTGCTTGAATGCTTGGCTTTTAGAGAGTAGCACTTATTAGGAGGTGTGGCCTTGTTAGAGAAGATGTGGCCTTGTTGGAGTGAGTATGTCATTGTGGAGGCAGGCTTTGAGGTCATATATACACTCAAGTTCTGCCTAATGTGGAATTCCATTCTCCTTCTGGCTGCTTATGCAAGATAGTCCCTGTCTACTGCCTGAGGAACAAGATACAGAACTCTCTTGGGTCTCCCAGCACCACGTCTGCCTGAATGCTGCCGTGCTTCCTGCCATCATGACAATTGACTGATCCACTGAAACTGTAAACCAGGCCCAATTAAATGTTTTACTATTTCTGAGTTGGCATGTCTCTGTACAGCAATGGAAAGCCTAACTAAAACTATTGCTAACACACACAAGCATACATATCAATGCATGTAACATAATGTCTGCCTAGATTTAACAGGGAAGTTCATGTACATATGTATATGTAATCAGAATGGGAGGACTCATCTCTTTCACTTCTAGGGAAACATACAAATTAAAATTTGAAACATTTCCTGGCATTCACCAAGCCTTTAGCCTGAGACACTATAATTATGTTTTCCGTATTTTCCAAATATTGATGCATATCATTATAATATGTCTCCAAATTATCCCTCTACCTCAATCAGAAGTTTCTTGATGAAGTTATTAGAACTCTCTAATGACTCCTTGAAAAAATGGTGGGAGAAATCAACACATTACATTGTTAAAATTCTTCAGAACATTAATTTAACATTTTGTTCTCTAAAATGTACTCTCTTTGGTGGAGATAATTATTGTGAATGTGAGCAAAGCTGAATCTGAATTATTTAAGACTCCAGCATTCATAAATAATGCCAAGAAGTGCTTATTTCTAAGATTGATGTTCAGGCAGTAATTCCTTTAATGAAGTCTTAGTTTGTTTCAAGAAAGATAGCAAACAAATTAGTAGTTTGTACTATGTGGAGATGAGCCAATATGAGCATTCTACAAGGAATATTCTCCCTCTTGGTAGCAAAAGGCCATTCTTGAAGTATTTGAAGGGTCATAAAGGCATAATCAGTTCAAGAATTATTTGCTTGGGGTAGTAGGCTCATGGGAGAAGTTAAAGTTGATCTATAACTGTGCCAGCAATGATAAGCATATGGAATCAAACTAAAAGGTGTGCATAATTTTCAATTTTTATCTAGAAATTAATCTACATTTATGCATTGATAAGTATTTTGTGGCTTAATATTGCTGCAAAAATATGGAACATCAGGGACTTGTGATACTTTCAGCTTAGACCTACTATGTACATAAAGGTCTGATGAGGCGCCTAGTTCATTAATGTGGATTCTTATGAAGAAAGTGTGTGACCAACTCCAAACAAGCCCCCTACTAACAGAAGATCATTATGTACCTATAGAAAGGTAAATCCTGGAAATCTCATGGTATGAGAGTACAGTCTCTAGAGTACAAAAGCTCTTTCCTTTGTATTTGGAGGAGAGGCTGTACTAAGCTAGCTTTGATCTTCACAGCAGGAAGAAACAGTCCATTGGAAGCATGGACAAAATGCTTGATATTGGCATAGTGATTAAGTTTTTTTTTTTTCTGAGCCAACTCTTTTCTTTTTTTGAAAACATTTATTTTTAATTTTTATTAATTTAATTATACTTTATTCATTTTGTATCTGCCAAGTAGCTCCCTCCCTCCTCCCCTCCCAATCCCATTCTCCCTCCCTCTTTTGCATGCATACCACTCCCCAAGTCCACTGATAGGGGAGGTCTTCCTCTCCTTCCTTCTGATCTTAGTCTATCAGGTCTCATCAGGAGTGGCTGCATTGTCTTCCTCTGTGGCCTGGTAAGGCTGCTCCCCCGTCAGGGGTAGGTGATCAAAGAGCAGGCCAATCAGTTCAGGTCAGAGACAATCCCTATTCCCATTGTTATGGAAACCACTTGGACACTGAACTGCCATGGACTATCTCTGTGCAGGGGTTCTAGGTTATCTCCATGAATGGGCCTTGGTTGAAGTATCAGTCTCAGAAAAGACTCCTGTGCCCAGATTTTTTGGTTCTGTTGCTCTCCTTGTGGTGCTCCTGTCCTCTCCAGGTCTTACTATTTCCCACTTCTTTCATAAGCTTCCCTGCACTCTGCCCAAAGTTTGGCCGTAAGTCTCAGCATCTGCTTTGATACCCTGCAGGGTAGAACCTTTCAGAGGCCCTCTGTGGCAGGCTCCTGTCCTGTTCCCTGTTTTCTCCTTCTTCTGATGTCCATCCTCTTTGCCTTTCTGAGTGGGGATTGAACATTTTAGCCAGAGTGCTCCTTCTTGATTAGTTTTTTTTAGGTGTACAGATTTTAATAGGTTCATCTATTTTATAGGTCTAATATCCACTTATAAGTGAGTATATGCCATGTGTGTCTTTCTGTTTCTGGGATACCTCACTCAGAATGATCTTTTCTAGGTCCCACCATTTGCCTGCAAATTTCATGATTTCCTTGTGGGTTTTTGTTGTTGTTGTTGTTGTTGTTGAGTTATATTCCATTGTGTAGATGTACCACAATTTCTGCATCCATTCCTCAGTTGAGAGACATCTGGATTGTTTCCAGCTTCTGGCTATTATAAATAAAGCTGCTACAAACATAGTTGAGCAAATGTCCTTATTGTATACTTGAGCATATCTTGGATATATGCTCAGGAGTGGTATAGTTGGATCTTGAGGAAGTGCTATTCCTAATTGTCTGAGAAAGTCCCAGATTTATTTGCAGAGTGGTTGTACAAGTTTACATTCCCACTAGCAGTGGAGGAGGGTTCCTCTTTTCCTCTTTCTCCACAACCTCTCCAGCATGTGTTGTCACTTGAGTTTTTGATCTTAGCCATTTTGATGGGTGCAAGGTGAAATCTCAGGGTCATTTTGATTTGCATTTCCCTGATGACTAAGGGCCAACTCTTATGAAGGTATCTAGGTTATCTCTAGAACCGCAGTGTCATGAGTGACTGGAAAATGAGTATGCAGATTTCGTGGCTGCAAACACCTTTCAGCACTGCCTTCCTGGCTTTCAATGTCTTATCTTTGGGAAAAAAAACTCTATGACATAGATGTGGCCAATGTCAGTGAACTGAAAAGGCCTGATGGAAAGAAGACATATGCTCTGTTGTCTCCTGATTATGATGCTCAAAATGCTCCCAACAAAATTATAATTATCTGTACTGAGTCTCACTGGCTAATTATAAATACATATTTCATCATAAAAAATGTTCTTCAGCTTACTTTGGTACAGCTTAAGTTCAGACTAAGAACTTTAAAAAGAATCATATTTCCACCATGAATGAAGATAAAAATCTCATTATCTTGTTTCTGGAAGGCAAGTTTTCTGAATGATGGGACTGGGACTCTGTCCTTGTATGAACTCTTTTGAGCATCTCCACTGAAAAGCTGCTAAATTACAGAAGAGAAGGTATTGATAAAACAGACTGGTCTAACCTGGAACTTTATCTGCCTTAGATCTCATCCTCCCATCCTGAAGCTTCTGGCTTCAGAGTCCTGGCTGAGCTCCCCAAGGCTGTATCAAGAAAGCATTATGGCATGCCTAGGTCAGTGAGTGTCTTTGTGAAGACCGAGGTAAAATCATATGGATACTGCATATTCAGATTTGGAGATAAGCTCCATAATCTACAGAGCAATTGATCCTGTCTTCTTAAATGACAATCACATTTAAAAGTATTGTGGGAAACACTTATAATTTTAGAATAACTTCATGCTTAGGCAAAGTAATGCAATGTGCGAATCCTTTTTACTGATAATGTATGGACAACTCAGCCTGAAAGAGACAACTAGTGGAGTTTGGATATTCATTAGCATTAGATGACTTTAAAGCATCATTGTTCATTTTTATTGATTTTGTAATGATGTCATTTTATAAGAATATGTCTTTTTAGCAATGTTTGTAGGTGTACTCATTGATAAAATATCATGATATCTCCAAGAATATAGAAATATGGAGAACAAAATCACTGTTCAATGTGGACAATGGTTAAATCAACTACTATCTTAGTGTTTTTTAACTTTTACTTATAATTTAAAAATTTCAAATTAAAAAAAAATTAAATGCACCAACACAAATTCTCAGTGCTTGTTATGTAAGAACTTAGTTCCTGTTCTTGTCTTTGGTGGTTCCTTCCAAATGTCTTTTCAACACAAATATTTTTTTTTCTTTTTTGGTTGTTCATTTTATTATCATTATTATTATTAGTTCACTTTGTATCCCAATTGTAACCCCTCCCCCATCTCCTCCAAATCCCATCCTCCTTCTCTCTTCCTCCCCTATCCCTCTTTCCAAGTCCACTGATAGGGGAAGTCCTCTTCTCGTACTGTTAGCCTATCAGGTCCCATCAGGACTGTCTAGATCCTCTTCCTCTGTGGCCTGGCTAGGTTGCATCACCAGGGAGAAGTGATCAAGGAGCAGACAACTGAGTTTATGTCAGAGACTGTCTTTTCCCCATTTCCCAGAGAACTCACATAGAAACTGAGTTGTCAATGGGCTATATCTGTGCATGGTTTTTGTTTGATGCATCAGTCTCTGACATCCCCCCTCGGCCCAGCTTTTTTTGGCTTTGTTGGTCTTCTTGGAACACAAATATTTTATTTGACTCAAATAAACTATTATTTGACTAATGACTCAAATAAAATATTATTCAACACAAATATTTCATTTGACTCATATTGACTTTTCAGCCATCCTGTGCAGATCTTGACTGCTGGACCTGGATTCTGAGTACTTGAATGTAATAGCAACTTTTATTCTCCTGAGGCAATTGCTGTCTCCAAGGCTCACTGTGTCCATCTGCTTACCCAGGCCTAGTCATGGAAGCTTTTAGCCTCTGCACAATCTAATCTAAGCCTAAAATTTTTCAGCTTCTGAGACTTACTGCTGAATAAATTCAGCCTTCCTAGTTATTTCTGAGCTCTGGCTGGCTGATTCAACTCAGCTGTTCTGGCTCAAACTCCTACCCAGGCTGATTGATTCAAATTGGCTTCTCTCAGCTTCTGACAGAATTGCCCTGCTTGGACAGATAGAGCAATCTGTTGTAATCTCCTGACTCCTTCTCATTCTCTAGCTCATTCTGTCTTCACCTGTGGTTAGTTTGCTCTCTCTTCAACCTGTCTCTGTAAAGCTCTCCTGGTAAAACTGCCTCTGGATTCCATGAACTGAACTGCCATAAACTCAACTCTACTCACTGCCTCTCAACTAGCTGTTCCTTCAAATATGGGAGCTTCCTTCCACCAACAAATTTTATTTTATATTCATTGTTTGGGAATAAGGTGGGAATTAAGGATGAGTCTGTATTCCAGCCAGAGGGATTAAATGTGTGTGCTAGGAAATCCAAGATGGCTGCGACCAGTGTGCACAGTATCTGAGGGGCACAGGATCCAAAACTCAGAAATTAGTGGGTGGAGGGGTAGCCAAAGTCAGAACATCAATATTGAGGCTTCCTGGGTGAGAGGGGACAACCCATGAGCTGGGAAAGTTTGGATCTAGGTCACCCGTAGATGTTTCCAGGACGAAGAGTGGCAAATATTCAACACTCCTGCATTTCCACTTCACCCAAGAATGGGCATCTCTGCTTGGCAGGGGAGGTAGTTGTTGCCTCAAGCACAAGCCTCCACGCTCAGTATCTGAGACAGCAGAGACAGCTGCCCAAGTACAGATCTCTTGACCCAGAGGTCAAACAGTGGATACCACTGAGCAGAGGGATCTCCTATACTCTCAACTGCCCCTGTTGAGAGTAGAGAACAGGAGAAACACCTTCGATTTCTGATTAGGCCTGTGAGGAAGTAAGTACACCTTCAAATGAATGTCTGAAGAGTCAGCTCCAGGGTCCCTCTAATCTAGCAGCCAGATATCAGATCCCTCACACCCACACACCCACTGTGGGCAACATAGGGATCCTTGGAATAGCATTGTCAATGTTGAAACCACTGTACTGTGGTTGTACCAGTGGAGTCCAGACAAACAATTACTGGAGCCCAAACATATCTGAATACCAGGAGGAGAGTATTACAGTATGTCACTAAGGTATTCAGGGGACCTGCACATGCACATTGCACCCTCAAACAGTGCCAGCACCAACTCCTGCACTTAAGGTCCTCCTTTCCAAGCATTTACATGCTCTAGCACTCTGTCCTTCAAGGCACACTTCCAAGCATATGATTACTTATATGCACATGAGCCTGCAGCATTCCTCCCTTAGCTACAGTTGAAACACCAACATCCACTCTCGAATTGGTGGAACTCTTTCATCTTCTTGAACAATACTCCAGACAGCAGAGACAGATGGAACTAGTCTGAAGTACAGAATCCAGGAACAAACTGCAAAGCTTACTGATAAACAGATGGCTAGAAATCAGCATAAGAACACAGGCAAAAAAAAAAAAAAAAAAAAAATCAGGACATCATATCTTCACGAGAAAAACCTAAAAATCAATGGATATGTTAATTCATCAGAAACAAAGGAATATGCTCTCAAATGTATGCTTATCCAGTTATTAGAGGCACATAAGAGGAAACAAACAAAACTCTCAAAGAAATACAGGCAAATACAGCCAAAGGAACAGAGGCACATGTAGAGGCACAAGTAGAAGCATATAGAGAGGAAACAAATAAAAAAAAATAGAGGCCATCATGGAAAGACAGGAATCCACATTCAAACAGATGAAGGAAATGTTCCAAGACATGAAAACAGAATTGAATAACTAAAGAAAACACAAACAGAGAAAACCCTGGAGCAGGAGAACTTAGCGCAAAGATCAGGAGCCACAAAGGTAAGCATCACCAATAGAATACAAGATATGGAAGGGAGAATCTCTTCCATACATGCTGGAATCTCTTCCATTCCAAGCTGAAGATACCATTGCAGAAACTGATACATCTCTCAAAGAAAAAGTAAATTCAGGAGATTTCCAAAAACAAAACATCCAAAAAGTAAGAATGTTATGAAAAGACAAAATCTAAGAATAATAGGAATAGATGAAAAAGAAGATTGCAAGCTCCAAGGTCCAGAACATATTTTCAAGAAAATCATAGAAGAAAATGTTCCCAACTTAAAGAAAGAGATTTCCATTAACATACAAGAGGCCTACAGAACACCAAACAGACTAGACCAGAAATGAAACTCCTCACATCACATAATAGTCAAAACACTAAATCTACAGAACAAAGAAAAATATTAAAAGCAACAAGGGGAAAAGGCCAAATAACATGTAAATGTAGACCTAAAATTATCACACCAAACTTCTCAACAGAAACTGTGAAAGTCAGAAAGGCCTGGGCAGATATCAAGCAGACTCTAAAAGACCACAGATGCCAATGCAGACTACTATACCAAGCAAAGCTTTCATTCAACCTTGATGGAGAAAAAAAAATATTCCATGACAAAACTAAACATCAACAATATCCACACAGTAACTAGTCCCTACAGAACATACTAGAAGGAAAGCTCCAATCCAAGGAGATCAACTACACCCAGGAAAATACAGGATAAAGATAACTTCAGAACAAAGAATTAAAAGAAAACAAGCACTGAAACACAGTAACACCACCAATTCCACAATAAAAGGAACTAACATTCATTTGCCACTATAATTTATCAACATCAAAGGACTCAACTCGCCAATAAAAAGACAGAGTAATAGAATCATGGTGGAAAGATGATCCAACATCCTGCTGCATCGAAGAAATACACCTCTGCAACAAAGATAAACACTACTTTAGAGTAAAGGGCTGGAAAAATGTTTTACAAGCAAACGAACCCAGAAAACAAGCTAGGGTAGCTTTACTAATATCTAATAAATTAGATATTCAACAAAAATTTATCAAAAAATATGAGACAGAGCATTTCATTGTCATCAAATAAAAAATCTACTAGGAGGACAACACAATCCTGAACATCTATCCCTCAAATACAAGGGCACCTTCATTCGTAAATGAAACATTATTAAAGCCAAAATCAGACATTGATCCCAACACCTTAATAGTGGGAGACTGAACACTCCACACTCACCAAGGAACATATCATCTACACAGAAGCTAAATAGGGAAATAATGACACTTACAGAGCTCCTAAATCAAATGGACTTAATATATGTCTACAGTACTTTTCACCCAAACTCAAAAGAGTATATACCTTCTTTTCAGTACCTCAGTGAACCTTCTCAATCTCCTTTCTGGAGGCATTTAGTGCTATGAACTTAAAACTATTGCAGTGAACTCAGGGACAAGGCAAGGCTGCCCACACTCTCCATATCTCTTCAACATAGTACTTAAAGTCCTGGCTAGAGCAACAAAACAACTACAGGAGATCAAGGGGATACAAATTGGAAAGGGAAAAGTCAAAGTATCATTATTTGCAGTTGATATAACAATATACTGGAGTGATGCAAAAATTCAACCAGAGAACTCCTTTAGCTGATAAACACCTTTAACAAAGTGGCTGGATACAAAATTAACTCAAAAAAAAAATCAATAGCCCTCCTATATAAGAAAGACAAAAAGGCTGAGAAAGAAATTAGGGATACTACACCATTCACAATAGCCACTAATAATATAAAGTACCTTGGTGTGACTCTAACCAAGCAAGTGAGAAACCTGTTTGGAAAAAACTTGAAGTCTCTGAAGAAAGAAAGTTAAGAAGATATCAGGAGATGGAAAGATCTCCCAAGCTCATGGATTGATAGGACTAACAGTGAAAGTGGCCACCCTGCCAAAAGCAATCTACAGATTTATTGGAATTCTTATCAAAATACCAAGACGATTCTACTTTAATTTTTTTTAAATTTTTATTAATTACAGTTTATTTACTTTGTATCCAGCTGTATACCCCGCCCCCATCTGCTCCCAATCCCACCTACCCTCCCTGTTCTTCTCCTATGCCTCTACCCTAGTCCAATGATAGGGGAGGACTTCTTGCCCTTCAATCTGACCCTAGTCTATCATGTCTCAACAGTACTGGCTTCTTTGTCAAGATGACTCTTTAAAGACCTTGAAAGAACAATTCTCAGTTTTATATAGAAAAACAAAATACCAAAAATTGCTAAAACAATCCTGTAAAACAACAGATCATCTGGAGGTATCTCCATCCCTGATCTCACTGTACTACAGAGCAATTGTAATAAAACTTGCATGGCACTGACATAGAAACAAAATAATGAATCAATGGAATCAAATAGAAGACCCAGAAATAAACCCACACACCTACAGATACTTGATTTTTGACCACAAATCCAAAACCATACAATGAAAAAAAGACAGCATCTTAAACAAATGGTGCTGGTCTAACTGGATGTCTACATGTAGAAAAATGCAAATAGATCCATATTTATCACCCTACCCAAAACTAAAGTCCAAGTGGATCAAAGACCTCAACATAAAACAAGACACACTAAATTTGCTAGAAAAAAAGTAAGGAAGAGCCTTTAGCTCACTGGCATAGGAGACAACTTCCTGAACAGAACACCAACAGCTCAGGCTCTAAGATCAACAATCAATAAATGGGATCTCATGAAACTGAAAACCTTCTATAAAGCAAAGGACACTGTCGTCAGAACAAAACAACAGCCTACAGATTGGGAAATGATCTTTACCAATCCTATATCTGACAGAGGTCTAATATCCATAATATATAAAGAACTCAAGAAGTTAAACAGCAACAAATCAAGTAACCCAATTAAAAAATGAGGTACAGAGCTAAACAGAGAATTCTCAACAAAGGAATATCAAATGGCACAGAAGCACTTAAAGAAATGCTCAACGACCTTAGTCATCAGGGAAATGCAAATCAAAATGACCTTGAGATTTCACCTTACATCCATCAGAATAGCTAATATCAAAAACTCAGTTGACAATACATGATAGAAAGGATGTGGAGAAAGTGGACCCCTCTTCCATTGCTGGTGGAAATGTAAACTTATGCAATCACTTTGGAAATCAATCTGGCACTTTCTCAGACAATTAGAAATAGTACTACTTCAAGATTCAGCAATACCACTCCTACACACATATCCAAAATATGTTCAAGTATACAACAAGGACATTTGCTGAACCATGTTTGTAGCAGCTTTATCCGTGATAGCCAGAATCTGGATACAACCCAGAGGTTGCTCAACGGAAAATGGATACAAAACTTTTGGTACATTTATACAATGGAATACTACTCAGCAATTAAAAACAAGGAAATCATGAAATTTTCAGGCAAATGGTGGAAACTACAAAACATCATCCTGAGTGAGGTATCCAAGAAGAAGAATGACATCCATGGTATATACTCACTTATAAGTGGATATTGGACATATAATATATCTCAAATATACTAAAATCTGTACATGTAAAGAAGCTAAGCAAGAAGGAGGATCATGGGTAAAATGATCAATCCTCACTCAGAAAGGCAAATGGGACAGACATCAGAAGAGGAAGAAACAAGGAGCAGAACATAAGCCTACCACAGAGGGACTCTGAAAGACTCTACCCTGCAGAGTATCAAAGCAGGTACTGAGACTCATAGCCAAACTTTGGTCAGAATACAGGGAATCTTATGAAAGAAGGTGAGATAGAGAGACCCGAGGAGACAGGAGCTCTACAAGGAGAACAACAGAACCAAAAATTTTAGGCACAAGGGTCTTTTCTGAGAATAATACTCCAACCAAGGACCATGCATGGAGATAACCTAGAACCCCTGCACAGGTGTAGCCCATGGCAGCTCAGTCTCTATGTGGGTTCGTTAGTGATGGGAATAGGGACAGTCTCTGTCATTATCTCAGTAGCTGGCTCTTTGATAACCTCCCCTTAAGGGAGGAACAGTCTTACCAGGCCTCAGAGGAGAGGAAGACAATGCAGTCAGTCCTGATGAGACCTGATAGGCTAGGGTCAAATGGAAGGGGAGGAGGACCTCCCCTATCAGTATACTGAGCTAGTGGCATGGGAGGAAGGAAGGGTGGGATTAGGAGGGCCCACGAGAGGTTGCTACAGCTGACATACAAAGTGAATAAACTGTAATTAATAAAAAATATATAAATTTAAAAATGAAAATATTAACAAAACAAAAAATCTGTGTGCTAATGGTGTGTCTGTATTCCAGCCACAGAAACCATGTTGCTGGATGAAAATCTTCTTAGCCCTAAAAGACTGGGGCAGATCACAGAATGATGTCATAGACTATCTTACTTTCGTTTCAGTGTGCTTTCATACACAATGGAACAAAGAAAGGAATGATCTAAGAAAGATTGTTTGAGTTCAGGAAAAGATGGTCATAAAAACATGTACGCAAGTGCCAGTAAGCACATACTAAATATTAACAGAGCAGCAGTCCTTTTCACAACTTTCACAAGACCGACCAATTTAAACACAATTGCCTGGCACATACTATCGATTATATCTAAGAGAGCAAGGCAGAATGTCAGACCTAGATTCAAAGTACACTTATTGGATTGGATTCTATGGTTATATTTGGACATCCAAAAATATAACCATATCTTGTAAATTGAATGTAAATATTTATCACAGGAGGCAGAAAATCATTTCTAAGAACAACCCAAGGAGCAAAGTGCACCTGACATAAAAGGCCTCTGTCTTTTTCTTAGAGCCTCTCTCACAATTCCTCAACACTGTTCATTGTTCTTTCTTTTTTTTTTTTAACTGTGATCTGACAGATCCACCTGAATGCTATGAAATATAGCCAACATGTAGATGCCTAGCGTTCATCCAAGCATCTATATGTAACCCTTCGTGAGGACAAGCAGGCAAAGAGCAAGTATCCTTCTCTCATGCCCGTTTAGAGGCTTCCAGCAGAAGGTGTGGCCTGGTTGAAAGGTATGTCTTCCTGCCTTAAGATCTGGATTAGCAATATTCCATTGTGTAGATGTACCACAATTTCTGCATCCATTCTTCAGTTGAGGGGCATCTGGGTTGTTTCCAGCTTCTGGCTATTACAAATAAAGCTGCTACAAACATGGTTGAGCAAATGTCCTTTTTGTGTACTTGAGCCTCTTTTGGATATATGCCCAGGAGTGGTATGGCTGGATCTTGAGGAAGCACTATTCCTAGTTGTCTGAGAAAGCACCAGATTGCTTTCCAGAGTGGTTGTACAAGTTTACATTCCCACCAGCAGTGGAGAAGGGTTCCCCTTTCTCCACAACCTCTCCAGCATGTGTTTTCACTTGAGTTTTTGGTCTTGGCCATTCTCATGGGTGTAAGGTGAAATCTCAAGGTTGTTTTGATTTGCATTTCCCTAATGGCTAGTGAGGTTGAGCATTTCTTTAAGTGCTTCTCTGCCATTCAATATTCCTCTACAGAGAATTCTCTGTTAGATTGGGAGGGTAGGAGGGAGGGGCTTATGGGGGGATGCAGAATTAATAAAGTGTAATTGATGAAAAATAAAAAAAAATTAAAAAAAAAGATCTGCATTAGATTTGCAGGTAAATGGTGGGAACTGGAAAAGATCATCCTGAGTGAGGTATGCCAGAAGCAGAAAGACACACAAGGTATATACTCACTCATAAGTAGATATTTGACATATGATATAGGATAAATATACTAAAACCTGTTCATCTAAGGAATCTAATCAGGAAGGAGGACGTGGCTAAGATGCTCAATCCCCATTCAGAAAGGCAAAGAGGATAGACATCAGATGAGGGAGAAAACAGGAAACGGAGCAGGAGCCTAACACAGAGAGGCTCTAAAAGGCTCTACCCTGCAGAGTATGAAGGCAGATGCTGAGACTCATAGCCAAACTTTGGGCAGAGTGTAGGGAATCTTGTGAAAGAAGTGGGAAATAGTAAGACTTGGAGAGGACAGGAGCTCCACAAGTAGAGCAACAGATCCAAAAATTCTGGGCCCAGGGGTCCTTTCTGAGACTGATACTCCAGCCAAGGCTCACTCATGGAGATAGCATGGAACCCCTGCACAGAGGTAGGCTATGGCAGTTCAGTGTCCAAGTGGGTTCCATAGTAATGGGAACAGGGACTGTCTCTGACCTGAACTGATTGGCCTGCTCTTTGATCACCTCCCCCTGAGGGGGGAGCAGCCTTACCAGGCCACAGAGGAAGACAATGCAGCCTCTCCTGATGAGACCTGATAGACTAGGATCAGAGGGAAGGGGAAGAGGACCTCCCTTATCAGTGGACTGGGAGAGGGACACAGAGAAGAGGAGGGTGGGATTGGGAGGGGAGGAAGGAGGGGGTACCAGGGGGATACAAAGTGAATAAAATGTAATTAATAAAAATAAATTTAAAAAGTAAAAAAAAAAATATCTGGATTAGAGACCCGTGACTTCCTAAATCAAGGATCCAGATTAGAGGAGGGTCTACCTACTCCAAATTTGTCAGTCCAGAGCCTGAGGCATCTTCCTTAGGGCATCCAGGCCACAATGCACACAGGGCTGGAAATGATAAAGCAGCATATCTGCTGAATCCTAATCCAGATGAGAGTGTGTAGTGAAGGGAGGGGGTGCTTCTCTGTGGATTTCAGTGATACAGCTCTTTTGGTCAATAGCAGCCAGGAATCTGCTTCTTCCTTCCTGTGCTTCCAGGTACTGGAGTATGATCTCAGTGTGGTGGTGAGTGCCCACAGAGAGAAAGCCTCCTCTGAAGCAGCTCTTCAAGTGTTACTGCCTTTTAATTCAGCTCTCCCATTGACACAGCAACTCTTAGAAGATATTCTGTGAAACAACTTGTGCATTTTTTTGTGGTGAACTTGTATGTGAAACTTGGGGAGTAGGAAGAGATTTTCAGAGTGGTTATATATAATTCCTTTGGGCTGAGATGATGAGGATCCTTTATTTGCATGGAGAGTAATTCCTGGTGCTAGGTTCAGACTACATGTAGGCCATGCAAGCACAGAACAGGGAGGGCACAATCCTTGCTCCTGCTGATCTCAAGATGAGAATTTTGGGGTTTGGACATGTCTGACCTTGCTCTAGCTTCATGCCAGTTTCCCCAGTGGCAGCATCCACATGTACCACACAAATTTAAGTAAAATTCTCTCACAAGTGTGCCCACCATTTTTGGATTTTGGTTCATTCCAAATATAGTCAAGTTGACAACCAAGAATAACCATCATACCCAGGGAATATATATATACATATATATTTATATTTAAATTTATATAAATATATCTATTTATATTTCTATATATGTATATATATATATATATATACATATAGGAAGTGTAGCAAAATAAATGATGATGACTTTCAGCAATAGATCCCGAATTGCTATATGACCTTTGGGTTCCTGTCTTGGTCTTGGGTCCTAGTCTTAAAATAAAAGCAATGCATGCTGAGTCTGACATGTTCATATTATTGCCATGTCACCAATATTCCTGTGGTATCTACGTGCCTATACACACTGATGAGTTCTCAGTGCAGGGATATTATTTCTATGCTTAAAGATTGTCTCAAGGAAAGAAAGAAAGCATAAAAAGGTTGATGTCCTTAGAGTCATGCTCATTTGATAGTGGATAGGAGTTAGAAACTGAACACCATGTTTCTGTGGTTCCTGGATTGTACAGCACTGACATGTCTCCCATGTCATCTCACAGAAGTTCTTGTGGGGTCTTAGGTCCACAATAACAATCCCCCCCATTGACGAATCCTCTGTTGATTTCTTTTCTTTCTCTAACTTGTGCTTGCCCATGATGTTGCCGGAAATAACCTATTGATTGAATAACTTGTATGCAAATCTTCATGTTGTGTCTGAGACAACTGGCGTATAGTAGGAACATCACAGAAAAGAGTAACCACTGCCACCGCTACTGAAGACAACCTCATGGTCTTTTAACCACATCTGATGATCCAATGATAAGTGACAAAATGTCGTGAAGATGCCTTACAGATATGAGTTCTGCAGAAGCTATGAAAAGAGGACCAGCAGCGGCTTATATAAGGTATGTGTACACATGTACTGAAACAAACGAGTGCTTCCCCAGCTATACCTGACTCTGAAGAAGTAACCAAATGATAAGCACAATCTAAACACTTAGAAGCCTAATTGTACATTAGAATTCTAACTAGTCCCCAACGTTTCCATGGGGTGGAGAAGACAAGGTGATGGGAACCCAGAAAGTTATCTTGAGTGGCTGGTCATCAAGCAAGGAAAGTTAATGGCCACTTCCTAAGTATCTGCTAATATTGAAAAAAACAAATAGTTTTTTCTTTGCCTTGATGAAATCCTTCCCCCCCCCTTTTTTTTTCTTCAAGGAAATGAGCCTTTAGTCCTGTGTTTCAGCAGGAACTTTCAACCACTTTATAGCCTCCTATTTGTGTGCATGCGTGCATGTGTGTGTGTGTGTGTGTTCGACAAAATTTTTATGAGATTTCCATTTGAAGCTTAGGATGACTGTCAGTCCCTGGATAATGTGGAGGTGAGTAATATGGAAAATATGTAACTAAAAATATAGTAACTGTGTGGTTCACAAGAGAAGAGAGAATTTGTGACATAAAAAAATCAGAGATGTTGGTGTTTGTATGTCTGTGCAGGAGTGTGTGTGTGTGTGTGTGTGTGTGTGTGTGTGCAGCTGGCAATGACAATTACTTTCCTAGTAAGTTATACTTGCAGCTCTCAATATAAGAAACTTTAAATACGTTAATTGAAACTATCCCTCCACAAAACACTCATTTTGGTGAAGATTTAATGGTAACTTGATTTGACATTATTCTCATAATGTGTATTACTCTTCATGAGTAATTTATTATTTGTTATTAACTTTATATTAACCTTTCCTTCTCACTTTACTACTTTGCATACAGGTGTTTTTTTTAAGGATTATTTTGCTTAATCAAATGTCTTTTTCAACTTTTACTCTAGCAAAGCAGTTCACACTCTCATGTTTATTTTTAATTAAAAAATTCTCATCCAGCTTATTCTCACATTACTTTAAAAATTTTAGATTTCATTTACTATTACATGTCTGAGTGCTTTGCCTTCATGTATGTATGTGCACTGTGCTTACCTAGTGCCTTCAAAGGTCAGAGGAAGGCACTGGATTTCCAGAACTGCACTTACAGACAGTTATGAGCTGCTGTGTAGGTACTTGAAATCAAACCTGCATTCTTAGCAGAAGCAACAAGTGCTTTTAACCTCTGAGACATCTCTCCACTTCCCTTATTCTTCTATTTCACTGGATATTTTTACTGAATATAGAATTTCAGCTTGACTGACGGATGCCCCAGTGCTTTAAAGAAATTATTTCAGTCTTCTGCATTGAACTCTGTTGTCATTAAAGTCATCAGTAAATATGTTTGGGGTAGAAATTCACCAGCTCTCTTTGACTCTTTTAAATCCCTTTCTTTTCATTTTAGGTGTTCAGTGGTATAGCTGCTATAATTCCATGTGGAGTCTTTGTGATACATCCTGATTAAAGTTTGTTTTTTTTTTCTTGTATCTCAACATAGTTTCCATGAGTCATTTTAAATGACCAGCCTATTTCTCATACTTTTCTTCAGTCTCAGGGAGTTGTGTATTTCTAATTATGCATTGTCCCTATCACTTTATTCTACAGTTCATCTGTGTTTCCACATTTCATATCTATTTTTTTAGGTAGCAAATGAATTAAAATATTAATGAAATTACTCCTTGTTCTTATATTATAATACAATGTGGGTCTCAAGTTGTGTCGCAGGCCTCTAGCTTGACAATGCAGACTCCTGGGAGGATATGGGTGTGACTTTAGCTGAAACTCCTAACAGGGGATGGGGGCGGGGGATGAAGACTGAAGTGACCACCTCCTAGCAAAGAAGGACAACAACCCACCAACAAAACCTTTGATCCAAAATTTACCCTGATTACAAGAATGCAGGGATAAAGAGGTAACAACGATTAAGGGAATGTCCAACAATGATTGGCACAACTAGAGACCCACGCCGTGGTAGAGAGCCAGCCCCTGATGCTTTTAATAATGCTCTGCTGTGCTTGCAGACAGGAGCCTAAGGACTATAATCTGGGAGGCTCCATTCAGCAGTAGATTGAAACAGATACTGGGATTTTCAGCCAAGCTTGGGCAGAGCTTTGGATGTCCTGTTGATGTGTTGCTGGAAAGATGTAAGGACCTGGAGGGGACAGGTACCTCACAAAAAAACAACAGAAACAGCTAACCCAGTTCCAAGGGGCAGAGCTTGCTTATAGACACTGAGACATCAACCAAGAAATATGCATGGTCTGGATTTAGGGCCCTCCCACAAATGTGGCTAATGGATGGCTTGGTCTTCATAAAAGGCAACTGGAGAGTGAGGAGGGTAGCTGGTGGTGTTTCTAACATAGGCTCTTTTACCTGCTTTTCTATCACTTTCCCCTGGCAGTGCTTCATTGCCTGGGGATGAGGGGATGAAGGGGAGGAGGGGATGAGGGGGAGGAGGGGAGGAGGGGAGGAAGGGATAAGGGGAGGAGGGGAGGAGTGGAGGAGGGGAGGAGGGGAGGAGGGGATAAGTGGAGGAGGGGAGGAGGGGAGTAGAGGAGGAGGGGAAGAGGGGAGGAGGGGAGGAGGGGATAAGGGGAGGAGGGGAGGAGGGGAGAAGAGGAGGGGATAAGGATATGTTCAGTCCTGATGTGACTTGATGTGCTTGAGACAGTTGATATGGAACAAGGGGTCTCCCCTTTTCTGGGGACAAAGGAAGTGGGGAAAGGGGAAAAAGAGGAACAGGGTACTGGAAGGAGAGGAGGGAGGGATACCCTTGGAATGTAAATTAAATAAACTGTAATAAAATAAAAAAACGGTGAGAAATTGTACTGTAATTTAATCTGGAGAGCCTTCCACATGAAGTTAACACTGGTTTCTTGAAGACCTTTAAAAAGAAGTGTAATCTCAACAGCTGCCACTTTCTGATGGCTTTTAATTCTGGAAAAAAAAAAAAAAACACTTCCACAAACTACTAAGTTATTTAAAAAGTAAGACAAATTTTTATTTTGAAATAGTGATGCCTAGACAGTTGGTAGGTTGTGATCCCAAGAATTTGAGAAAGAAATTTTTCTTTGAAATTTTTAACATGCTCTTTCTCCTATTCCATAGAGTTCCCCTGAACTCTGAAGAGATGGATTTGATGGAGACGTCCCATTTAGGACTGAATACTCCAAGTCTCGGTATAATTTCTGGCTGGGAGTCTTTGTATGTGTTCCCATCTACTTTAGGGAGAACTTCTCTGATGATAGCTGAGCTAGGAGTATGAGAAAAGTAATTTTATTGCTATTTTTTTAGCAGAACTGTACTATTTGGTTCCCCCACTCACAGCCGTAGGTTTATGGCCTATCAAGCGCCAGGTTCTTGGCCACCCAAGCAGCACTAGATATGAGTTCCATCTCATGGACTGGGCCTTTCATCCAATCAGATATTGCTTGCTTACTTCCACAAGTGTTTTGCACCTATTGCACCACCATATTATTCAGACAAATTGTCATTGTAGATCAAAGGTTTTGTAGCTGAGCTACTGTTCATTTTTCTGTTTTGGTAGCACACAGAGTATTTTCCAGTACCATCAACGCTAATAAGTAGGGGTGAAATCTTCAGATAGGTGCCAGATCAACTTCTGTGTGTTCCATGAGTTGCATAGGTATTGTCTTCAGCAATAGGTCCTTTAACCATCAGCTTGCAGAGAGCAACCAATAGCCTTGGCAATAGCCTAGGTTGCTTGAGTGTTCCCATGGATCTTTTAGCCAACAACATAATTAGATATAACTCATTCTTAGTACTGGAAGCTTCAGTTGACGATGAGAGATGTCCAGTTGAGTTTATCTCTCCAGTATTTTGGCAATTTCATTTAAATTGCCATTATATATATAATATTCTAGATTGTTTCTACCAAATTAGCCTTCTATAAAACCCCTCAGCTCTCCCTTAGGTAAAGCTGGAGGAGATGCAGGATACCAAAGCAAAAAGGCATTCTAGAGACAGCACTACTGACACACATATACTCATGGAGACTAAAACAGCATGCACAGAGTCTATATAGGTCTACTTTAGATGGATCCTTGAACTAAAAGGTAAAGTTGACATATGTTCCTATTCCTAACCAAGAAAATATCTTCAATCAATAATAACCATTTTCAAATAGAAAAATAGTTTTCTCCAAGGGAGTCTGACTGGAGAAACAAACCATGCTTAAGGGTAAGCCCCATGCTCAAGTAGATGGCTGAGAGAAAACAAACTCAAAAGCATCTTTGGAGATTTTTTTGTCTCATAATATTGAGTCAGGCTGCTTTTTACTTATTTATTATTTAACCTTACAGGTCCTTTGGGTATATATTATAGCTTACAGTTTTGTGTTTTTATGGTAATCTTGTGTATGTGAATAGGTGTCTCTGAATGTGTTTTTATGCTTTTCTTTGGCTATTTTTCATCTGTTGTTGTTTTGTTTTTTTCTTTATCATATTATGGTTTGTTGTTATTGTTATTTTATCTTCTTTTATTTTTTTTATTTTTCCCTTTAGTTGCCTGTTTTTTTTTTTTTTTTGTTTTGTTTTTGTTTTTTTAACAAGAGTCAGCTTGCGACTCTGGATGTGAAAGGAGGGAGGAACTAGTATGAGTAGATATAGAAAAAAATGTAATCAGAATATATTGTGTGAAAAGTATATATTTTAGATAAATCCATTAAAATTTTAGTATAATACCTTGAGACTTTCGTGATTTTAAAATAATATTTACCTTCCTCCCTTTCCCTTTAACTCCTCTCAGATCCACCTCAATACCCTAAAGTTACCCTTCCAACTTCATATCTCTTTCTTTTTCAAACAATCCATCTAGTCCTTTTGTGATGTCCATATATTTGTGGGTGTGAAGGCAAACACTAGAGTGTGGCAGACCTATAGCAATGCATGTGGTGGTTTTAGTGAAAATGGTGTGCACGGGCTCACCAGGAGTGACATTATTTTTAAGTGAGGCCTTGTTGGAGTAGAAGTGGCCTTTTAGGAGGAAGTGTATTACTGAGGGCTAGGCTTTGAGATTTCAGAACCTTAAGCCAGGGCCGTGACTCACTCTCTCTTCCTGCTGTCTGCAGATCCCTATGTATAACCTTGGCTCTTTTTCCAGCACTACATCTGCCTCCATGCCATGATGCTTCTCATCATGATGATGATGGACTAAACCTAATGTACGGTCATAGCGTCTCTTCACAGCAATAGGAATCCTTACTAAGACAGTGCATTAAAAGAAACATGACAGTCAGAGGTCTATAGTTCTTTGGTTATGGGTGGGACCTCATGAGATCCTCCTCATTCATACAACAATGTAGACAAAACAACCAAAGCTAGTGTGAGTCCATGAGTGTAGCCATGTTCAGGAGACACTATTTATCCTAATCTTCATCCAACTCTGGCTCTTACAAATTTTCTACTCCCTCTTCTATGAGTTTAGAGGAAGTATGACATAGATGTTACATTTGTGGCTGAACGTTCCACTGACACTTATTCTGCACTTTAACTCACAGTTGTGAGTTTCTGTAATAACTCCCACCCACAGCACAAAGAAGTTCTCTGGTGAGGTCTGAGAGCTGTCTTGATCTCTGGATAAACAGATATGAATTTAAAAAGTAGTTTTATACATTTATCAAATAATAGTAGGGGGAGCCTATGAGTTCTCAAAAGGGGACTAATGGATGGAGAGGTATAAATGAGGTGAAGGATGGAAAAGTTTGGTTGAAGGGGGTTTGGGGAAGGGAAACAAAGATGTTAGAAAAAACAATACAGAACTTTACTATTTTAAAATGTTTTTAATTTATTTTATGTTTATGAGTGTTTTGCCTGCAACAATTTTATGTCTTGTGCCTACAGAAACCAGAAGAAAACTTTGTATCACCTGGAAATGTAGGTACTGGGAATTTAACCTGGCTTCTCTGAAAGAACAGAGACTATTTCTGACATGAACACAATGGCTGGCTCTTTGACCTCTTCGCACCCTGAGAGAGGAACAGCCCTGTTAGGCCACAGAGGAAGACTTTGCAGCCAGTCCTGAAGATACCTGATAAGCCAGATGAAAGAGGAGGAGGTCCTCCCCAATCAGTGGACTTGAAAAGGGGCAGAAAGGATATGAGGGAGGGAGGGTAGGATTGGGAGGGAATGAGGGAGCAGGATACAGCTGGGATACAAAGTAAATAAACTGCAATTAATATAAAAATAAAAAAGAAAAGAAAAAGAAGAACAGCCAGTGTTCTTAACTACTGAGCATCTCTCTAGCCCAGAAATTTACTACTTTATAATATATTCATGTATATAGTTATAAAAGAGTTTAATTGGACTTACCCTACAGAAGGAATATTGTTCTTCTTTGAAATCATAGGTTGGGGGAAAAAAGCCCACTGCCGGTATAAAAATGCTTATTTTGAGTTGCTGGTCAGAAGTGTCCCAGAGACCCCTAAAACAATATCAGTTAATTTGTTTCCTTCCAGAACTTGACAGTAAGAACCTATTTCTGAAGATACCACAGGATTTGGTCATAGGGCATGGGAAATTAAAACTGGTATGTTGGAAATTACCAGGAACCCTTCTTCCTGTTGGCTAGCTTTCATACTACTAGAAAGTGCCATGAAGTTGGAGGGTTAGGGAGTTATTAATGCTCTTACCTAGCTGTGAACTCTGTGAATTACAGTAATGTCACAGATAGCGAAATATGTCCATGGGTGCAAAAGCAGCATGACTGTTGAAATAAGAAAGCACTTTCTGATGAAAAGGAAATGCCTTCTTCCATTAATCACTAATTAAGAAAATGTCCCATAGACTTCCCTACAGGTTGATCTGACATGAGTATTTTTTTTAAAACTAAATTTATTTATTTGTGGACTTTACATCCTGATCACAGCCCCTTTCTTCCTCTACTCTTGCTCACATCCTTTTCCTTTTCACCTCTTTCCCCTTTCACCACTACCTTTCTCCTTAGAAAAATGACCCCTCTTCCTGTACAAGCCTCACCAGGACTAAGCATATCTTCTTCCAGTGAGGCCTGACAAGGCAGCCCAGCTAGGGGAAAGTGATCCAACAGCAGGCAACAGAGTCCATGTGAGACACAGCCCCAGCTCCACTTGCTAGGGAACCCACATAAAGACCATGCTGTCCATCAGTTACATATGTGTAGGGGCCTAAGTCCAGACTACACATCCTCTTTGGTTGTTGCTTCAAGCTCTGTAAGCCAAAAGTTCCTTCTTCTCAAATAATTCTAGCTTGTGTCAACTTGAGAAAAAACTACCCAGAACACAGGTCATAAAAGAAGGCCTTAACAAATAAGAAAATATTCTTCAACTATATAGCTACCTTACCAGATGGGGCTGAGACAAAGGCAATAGAACATGATACTGGAATAGAAGCTTTGGGTTTTTTCTTGTTGTGCTTTCATTTCCCAGAAGGGGCAATAAAATTGAATAAATTTCTATTAAATGCTTACTTAAATGTACAATTAAATGAACGAATCATAAGAAATGAGACTGGAGATATGGGTGCAGGAATAATCAAGAACATAGTCTGTAGTAGTTTAAATAAGAATAATCCCCATAGGCTCATCTATTTGAACACTTGGTCTCCACTTGGTGAAACTACTTGGGCAAGATTTGTGCCCTTGTTGGAAGAGTTGTGTTACTGGGGGTGGGCTTTGAGGTTTACAAAACCCATAACAGGCGCAGTCTTGGAAGCTTTCTCTGCCTCCAGCCTGTGGATAAAACATAAAATTTCAGCTACTGTTCTAGCACCTTGCCCGCCTGTCTTCTACCATGCTTGTCTGCTTGCTACTGTTTCTCACCATGAATAACTTTCTGAAACTGTAAGCTAGTCTCAATTAAATGCTTTCTTTTGTAAGTTAGCTTGGAAATAATGTCTTGTCACAGTAATAGAGCAGTAACCATGACAAGGCATGATGACTGACAACAAAGATTGTCAGTCCTTAAGAATTCTTGGAAGTATTTGCAAATTATGTCTTAGTATTCCATGGAGTAGATGATTCTGTAATCCTGGAAAACTTGAGAACTTTTACAGAAGTCAGGTAATTCAGCTATATATAGAAACTTTTCAGGAAATCGAGGGTACAGATATATTTAAGAATGACAATTCAACCCCAAAATGTGGTTAGCAATGAAGAGTGTAATCTCATAGGTAGGGAAAAGTCATGGGCATTTCTAGAAGGCAGGATCATTCCCAGTGATGCTATCCTATTGGCTCCAGACAGAGCCTATAATTAGAAATAAATGAAACAAAAACAGTCCATGTCATCCTTATTGTAGATCCCATATGGAGAGTGAGCTGCCTGTGGTCTACATTTGAGGAGGGCCTATATCTAGGTCCTCTCCATACATGGTCCTTGGTTGGTACATCAGTCTCTGCAGGCCCCCTTGGGCCCAGATTTTTGGCTTTATTGCTATTCTGTGGTGCTCTTGTCCCCTTCAGGTCTTTCTATCTCCACTTTCTTTCATAATATTATCTGAACTCTACACAAAGATCTCAGCATCCCCAGTAGGACTTTGAATGAGTTGTCTTTTGAGATGTCACAGTGGGATCCACCAGTGTTACCTCCAAGTCCCCACATTGTATGTCCCAAAAGAGGTGCTTTGGGGATACTGTTTTATTTCCATAGTATCTAAGACTAAGGATGTGAAATACCTATACTGAGTAGATTTCCATAACTTTAGTAAGAAGGTGGAAATGGAGACCCTTCACTGTGTCTTGTGTTTTTATAATGAGAAAGATGCCAGAGCTAGGATTAAGAGAGGCTATGACAACGCTAACATTGTCTTTTCAGAAGTTGATTAAACAAATGTCACCCAAATGTAGCAGTGCTTTTCTACATGCAAAAAGCCTATGAATCTAATAGCTAGCTGTGTTCAGAAGCATCAGTAGTTGGGGGTATGAAAGCAGGTTGAGAGTCTGTAAAGTCCACCAGCACAGTAACCCTTGAAGTCCATGGCTATGACTCTACAAGACTCGTGGTTCAATAAAGTTGCAGTATTAAGCATAAAAGGGACACATGTGAATGAAACTGGCATATTAAAACCATATGAGCTCACTTGGAACCTTCATATGACTGTGTGAGGTCATACAGTGAATAAGAGAACAAAATCATCCAAGGTTCCATAGACAGGCAATGGAAATACTTCTAGAGGACTCGTGTATGAAGTTTAGAAAGCTTCCAGAACTAGCCGTATCACCAGTTTGATTCTATGAATGAGAAAGATGCAACTTTCACTTTGAAATAAACTTTTATCAATAAAAAATCTGTTGTATGAGTGGGAGGAAGTGAGCCAACCAATCACTGACAATAAGATACTGTTATACAGAGAGTGATTTAAGGCTATAAACTTCTATTTTTTTTGGCTATAAACTTCTTAAGCTCTGGTGTTTGAAGCCTCTGTCTGAGTTTGGGTCCATGTTTTAGAAGTGGTAACATAAATTCCAGTAAGTCTACAACTCTCTGAACCCAAGGTAGAGAAGGAAGGTCTCAACAAACTTATCCAGATGCTGCAGCCCATATAGAATTTGGCCTAAATGATCTGTGATACATTAAACAGGGCCAAGACTATTCTCTACATATTAAATGAATATTTAATGTTTGCAAAGGAGAATTTTTGGATTGAAAATGTTGGTGAAGAGACTAGAGAGATGGCTCAGTTTATAAAGTGTTTGTTTTGCAAGCATGAAGACCTGGGTTTAGACTTTCAACAATTGCATATAAAAACATTTCCTACCTGGAGAGGACAGGAGCTCCACAGGACTAAATATATCTGGGCACAGGGGTCTTTCCTGAGACTAAGTCTCCATCCAAGGACCATGCATGGATATAACCTAGAACCCCTACTCAGATGTAGCCCATGGTAGCTTAGTATCTAAGTGGGTTCCCTAGTAAGGGAACAGGGACTGTTCCTGACATGAACTCAATGGCTGGCTCTTTGATCCCCCCCCCCAAGGGAGGAGCAGTCTTGCTAGGCCACAGAGGAGGACATTGCAGACAGTCCTGAAGAGACCTGATAAGTTAGAGTCAGATGGAACAGGAGGAGGACCTCCCCTATCAGTGGACTTAGAGAGGGGCAGAAAGTATATGAGGGAGGGAGGGTAGGACTGAGAGGGAATGAGGAAGGTGGCTACAGCTGGGATACAAAGTAAATAACCTATAGTTAATATAAAAAAATACAAGTTATATAAAAAAGAACCACTCAGTCTCTAAGTCCACTAATAGGGGAGGTCCTCCTCCCCTTCCATCTGACCCTAGTCTATCAGGTCTCATCAGGACTGGCTGCAATGTCCTCCTCTGTGGCCTACTAAGGCTTCTCATCTCTCAGGATGGGGAGGTCAAAGAGCCTGCCACTGAGTTCATGTTAGAGACAGCCCCTGTTCTCCTTACTAGGATACCCACTTGGATAATGAACTGCCATGGGCTATATCTGAGCAGGGGTTCTAGGTTATATCCATGCATGGTCCTTGGATGGAGAATTATTCTCAGGAAAGACCCCTGTGCCCAGATAGATTTGGTCTTTGTGGCACTCCCGTCCTCTCCAGGTCTTACTAACTCCTTCTTCTTTCATATGATTCCCTGCACTCTGTCCAAGGTTTGGTTATGAGTCTCAGCATCTGCTTTGATACATTGCTAGGTAGAGTCTTTCAGAGGACCTCAGTGGTAGGCTCCTGTCCTGTTTATTGGTTTCTCCTACTTCCAATGTCCAATGTCTTTCTAAGTGAGGACTGATCATCTTACCCCGGAACCTCTTCTTGTTTAGCTTCTTTAAGTGTACAGATTTTAGTATGTTTGTTCCATCTTAGAGGTCTAGTATCCACTCTTAAGTGAGTATATACCGTGTGTGTCTTTCTGCTTCTGGAATACCTCACTGAGGATGATCTTTTCTAGATCCCACCATTTGCCTGCAAATTTCATGATTTCCTTGTTTTTAATTGCTGACTAGTATTCCATTGTGTAAATGTACCACAGTTTCTGTATACATTTCTTAACTGAGGGACATCTGGGTTTCTATGTCTATGATAAAACTCAAGGCAAAAACTCAAAATAGGGACTTGGATGTAAGAACTGCTGCTAACTGGCTTGTTCCTCCTAGCTTGCTCATCCTACTTTTTCATAAACTTGAGAACTACCTGCCTAGGGATAGCACCACCCATAATGGACTAGGCTCTTCACATCAATCATTAATCAAGAAAAATCTGGATATTAGCCATATAGTACAGGATAGGCATACTACAATGCACAGACCTAAAGAAGCTAAGGAACAGAGAGGATCCTAGGGAGTATACTAAATTCTCATTCAGAAGGGCAAACAGGATAGACACCAGCAGCAGCTGAAGAGAGGGAACAGGAAGTGATCCTACCACAGATGTCCTTTGAAAGACTCTACCCAGCAGGGTATTGAAGCAGGTGAGGAGACCCACAGCCAAACTTTGTGCAGAGTGCAGAGAGTCTTATGAAAGATTGGGGGGTTGGGGGATAGAAGGACCCAGAGGAGACAGGAATCCCTCAAAGAGACCAACAAAGCCAAAGATTCTGGGCCAAAGGGAGCCAGCAGAGACTGATGCAAGGACCATGCACAGCAAGAACCTAAACCGCCTGCTCAGGTATAGCTGATAGGCAGCTCAGTTTCCATGTGGATTCCCAAGTAAGGGGAACAGGAGCTGTTTATGACATAGACTCTGGTGAATGCTCCTAGATTACTTCCCCTAAGCTGGGCAGCCCTGCCAGGCCACACAGAAAGAGGATGCAGGCAGTTCTAAAAGACTTGATAGTCTGTGGCCAGTTCATAAGTAAGGAGGGTTCCCCTTTTCTGAGAACGAGGGGAGGTGATAGGGGGAAGAGGAAGGGTGGGTGGGACCAGGAAGGGAATACAATTATAATGCAAAGTAAATAAATTTAAAAAAGAAAATGTAACACAAGCTTTCCTACAGGCAGATCTCATGGAAGCAATTTATCAGCTAAGTCAATTGAGTAGTCCTAGATTACTCTAGCTTGTGTTGAGTTGACAAAAAGAAGCTACCATAGTCCCTATCCAGATTCAACCAAGGATGTGTCAAAAAATATTCAGAGAAAAATACTGTGCTGTTCTAAACACATAGAGATTTTTGTCTGTTTTCTATGAGACAAAGTATAATTATTTATGTAGCATTCACATTGTGTCTATATTACAAATAATCTAAAGGTGGCTTAAAGTATATGTGAGGATGTATGTAGATTATATATGAATAATATAAAATAACATAGTATTTAATGCAAGAGATTTGAGCATCTATAGATTTTGACCCCAATTTTCTTTGTGTCCTGAAGCACCCTGAATTGCATTGTCCTGTTGTCTCTTTCCTCATGTCTTGCTACTCATATGACCTTTAGCCTTTGGAGGTTTCATTTCTTTCTGCCCAACTTCAGTGTAGATATTAGTAGTAGGTCTTCAACAATAATGGAGACTTTGGATCCACTACAGCTCAGATATGACTGTGGCTACTGCTATCACTTATAAAGCCTTCCAATAACCCAACACTTTGTCTTTATCCCCAGCCCTCAAGGCATGTCCTTCTAGCTGTGACCGTGCGCTCCTTTTCTTCTGTAGTGCAGTGAAGGTTATTTGTGGATGTTCTCATCATGCCAACATTTTTCAGGGAGAGGTAGACCTTAACACCAGCACCTCTGCCCATGGGCATCTATCACATTTCTCTAGAGTTATCTTGAAATCCACAGTCCTATTCTTCACCAACCAGCTAAAGGTATGTCCATCCATGCTTTACTTCAAGTTGCCAGGAAGGGTTCCTTCCCAGTATTTTTTCTTGATAGTCATTGGTAACTCTTTGCTTTTGGGGAGGGGTGGTGTTTACATCACTGGTTGACAAGCATCACATCCTTGACTGAATTCTACTTTCTTAATTTTTTTAACTTTTAAATTTATTCATTAACACTTTGCATTTCACTCATAGTCCCCATCCTCCTCTCTGCTTAGTCCCATCTTCCCACCCTTTTCCCCTCCCTCCCTCTCAGGAAAGCCTCCCCTCCCACTATACCATCCAGTACTTCAAGTTGCATGAGGACTGGACACATCCTCTTTCATGGTGGCCTAGCAAGGCAGCCCCACCAAGCTGAAGTGATAGTAAAGCACGCAACAGAGTCCATGTCAGAAACAGCCCTGCTGCCCTTACTAGGAAAACCACAAGAAGACCAAGTTTTCCATCTGTAGGTATGTGTTGGGGTATAGATCCAATCCATACATGGTCCTTTGTTGGTGCTTCAGTCTCTCCAAAAACCCTGGGCCCAGGTTAGTTGGCTCTGTTGGTCTTCTTGTGAAGTTCCTGTCCCCTCTGGGTCCTTCTATCCCTCCCCCAAGTCTTCTACAAAGCTCCCTGTGCTCCACCCAATCTTTGGCTGTCACAGCATCTCTTTTGCTCTTTTGGGGGAAGGTGGAGCCTCTCAGAAGGCATCTATGTTAGGTTCCCAACTGCAAGCATAGCAGAGTGTTATTATTAGGGTCAGGGGTTGGCTTTCTCCTATGTGGTGGATTTCAGGTTGGGCCAGCGATTGGTTAGACATTCCCTCCATCTCTGCTCTGTCTTTATCCCTGCACATTTTGCAGGCAGGATAAATTTTATGCTGAAGTTTTTGTGGGTGTGTTGGTGTTCTACCACCCTCTACTAGGACTTCTGTCTAGTCTCCATGACCTCTGCTACTAGGGGGTCTCAATTAGTGATACCCCATATCCTCCCTGGAGCCTACCCTATTGTAGGTCTCTAGCATGTCTCAGAAATTCCCTCATCCAGTTTCTCTTCTCTCTGAAAGCCCTCTGTCCCCCTGCCCTTCCTCCTCTCAGCTTTCCCTATATCTGCTCACCACCCTTGTTTTTGCACCCTTGTTTCTCTCCTTAATACCTCCCCTATCCTGTTCTGTCTCATCAAGTACTTCTGTTGCTTATTCTACTACCTCTTCTGAGAGAAATTCAAGCATCCTCCCATGTGCCCTCCTTGTTCCTTAGCTTCTTTGGGTCTGGGAATTGTAGTATGGTTATCTTATACTATATGGCTAATATCCACTTATAAGTATGGACACACCATGTGTGTCTTTCTGGGAATAGGTTACCTCACTCATAATTTTTTTCCAGTTCCATCCATTTGCTTGCAAATTTCATAATTTCCTTGTTTTTAATAACTGAATAGTATTTCATTGTGCAAATGGTTTTATGTTGAGCTCTTTAATCCACTTGAACTTTAAGTTTTGTGCAGGGTGATAAATATGGATCTATTTGCATTTTTCTACATGTAGATATCCAGGCTAACTAGACCATTGAGAAAGAAGATCCATACTGTCCCGATGAGACCTTGTAGGCTAGGATCAGACAGTAGGGGAGGAGGACTTTCTTTATCAGTGACTAGGAGAGGGATAAAGGGGGAGAAGAGGGAAAGGTGGGACCAGGAAGAGATGAAGAAGGGTCCTGCAACTGGGATACAAAGTGCATCAATTGTAATAAATGATAATAATAATAAAGAAAAGTAGTACTTAAAATGGAAAAGACATTTCAGGAATTGGGCAAAATAAAAAGTGTAATTAAGAAACTTAAATTTTTTGTTTCCAATTGTAATTTTTTAGTACTATTTTTTATTACAGTTTATTCACTTTGTATCCTGGCTGTGGCCCCTTCCCCTCTTCTCCTCCCAACCTCACCCTCCCTTCCTCTTTCTCCCTTCTACCCCTTCCCTAGTCCACTGATAGGCCAGGACCTCCTCCACTTCTATCTGACCCTACCCTATCAGGTCTCACCAGGACTGGCTGCATTGTCTTCCTCTGTGGCCTGGCAAGGCTGGCACCTCCCTTCCCCCAGAGGGAGGTGATCAGAGAGCCTGTCATTGAGTTCATACATGAGATAACCTCTGCTCCCCTTACTAGAGAGTCCACTTAGATCCTTTCCATGCTTGGTGGAGGTATCAGTCTGTGCAGGGCCCCCAGGGCTCCAGGGCTAAAGTTTTTTTTTTGTTTTGTTTTGTTTTGTTTTGTTTTGATTTTTGTCTTATGTTTTTTTTTTTTTTTTTTTTTTTCTCTTTGGTCTCCTTTTAGAGCTCCTGACCCCTCCGGGACTTTCTATCACCCCTTCTTTCATAAAATTCCATGCCGGAAGCAAAGAATACTGTCATAAAAACAAAGCGACTGCCTACAGATTGGGAAAGAATCTTCACCAACCCTTTATCTGAGAGAGGACTCATATCCAGTATATATAAAGAACTAAAGAAGCTGAAAAGCAACAAACCAAGTAATCCAATTAAAAAATGGGGAACAGAGCTAAACAGAGAATTCTCTGTAGAGGAATATCGAATGGCAGAAAAACACTTAAAGAAATGCTCATCCTCATTAGCCATCAGGGAAATGCAAATCAAAACAACCCTGAGATTTCACCTTACACCCATCAGAATGGCCAAGATGAAAAACTCAAGTGACAACACATGCTGGAGAGGTTGTGGAGAAAGGGGAACCCTTCTCCACTGCTGGTGGGAATGTAAACTTGTACAACCACTCTGGAAATCAATCTGGCGCTTTCTCAGACAACTAGGAATAGCGCTTCCTCAAGATCCAGCCATACTGCTCCTAGGCATATATCCAAAAGAGGCTCAAGTACACAAAAAGGACATTTGCTCAACCATGTTTTTAGCAGCTTTATTTGTAATAGCCAGAAGCTGGAAACAGCCCAAATGCCCCTCAACTGAAGAATGGATGCAGAAATTGTGGTACATCTATACAATGGAGTATTACTCAGCAATGAAAAATAAGGAAATCATGAAATTTGCAGGTAAATGGTGGGACCTGGAAAGGATCATCCTGAGTGAGTTGTCCCAAAAGCAAAAAGACACACATGGTATATACTCACTCATATAAACATACAACATAGGATAAACCCACTAAAATCGGTACATCTAAACAAACTAAACAAAAGAGAGGACCCTAACTAAAACGCTCAATCCCCATCCTGAAAGGCAAAGAGGATGGACATCAGAAGAAGAAGAAAACAGGAAACAATGTAGGAACCTGCTACAGAGGACCTCTGAAAGCCTCTGCCCTGCAGACTATCAAAGCAGATGATGAGCCTGATGGCCAACTGACAGGCAGAGCGAATGGAATTTTATGTAAGAAGTGGGAAATAGCAAGAGCTGGAGAGGACAGGAACTCCACAAGGAGAGCAACAGAACAAGAAAATTTGAATACAGGGAACTTCCCAGAGACTCATACTCCAACCAAGGACTATTCATGGAGATAACCTAGAACCCCTGCACAGATGTAGCCCATGGCAGTTTAGTGTCCAAGTGGGTTACATAGTAATGGGAAGAGGGACTGCCTCTGACATAAACTGATTGGCCTGCTCTTTGATCACCTCCCCCTGAGGGGGGAGCAGCCTTACCAGGCCACAGAAGAAGACAATGCAGCCATTCCTGATGTGATCTGATAGACTAAGATCAGAAGGAAGGAGAGGAGGAAAGTCCCTATCAGTGGACTTGGGGAGGAGCATGCATGCAGAAATGGGAGGAAGGGTGGGACCGGGAGGGGAGGAGGGAGGGGCTTATGGGGGGATACAAAATGAATAAAGTGTAATTAATAATAATAATAAAAAGAATTTAAAAAAAGCTAAAAAAATTCCATGCCAGCTGCCTAAAATTTGGCTATGCATATCAGCCTCTGCTTTGATACTTCCATCAATAGAGCCTTTCACAGGCCCTCTGTGGTAGGCTCCTGTTCTGTTCCCTGTCTTCTCCTGCTCTTGATGCCTATCACATTTGCCCTTTTGAATGAACATTGAGATTTTCCTAGGATTTTCCTTGTTGTTTAGCTTCTTTAGGTCTTTAGAATTTAGTATGTTTATCCTATATTATATGTCCAATAACCACTTATGAGTGAGGATATACCATGCGTGTATTTCTGCTTCTGGGTTACCTCACGGAAGATGATCTTTTCTAGTTCCCTCCATTTTCCTGCAAATTTAGTGATTACCTTGGTAATAGTTGAGTAGTATTCTATTGAGTGAATGTATTACAATTTCTGTATCCATTCCTCCACCGAGGGACATTGAGGGATAAACCAATTTCTTTTTCCATTCTTTGGTTGAGGCACATCTGGGCTGTTGACAGTTTCTGGCTGTTACAAATAAAGCTGCTATGAACATAGTTAAACAAATGCATCTGTTGTATAGTAGAGCATCTTCTTTTGGGGGGTTGGTGTCCACCTCCTTCCACTGGAAGTCCTGCCTGGATAGGAGGTAGCCTCTTCAGTCTCCTTGTCTCCTGACGCTAGGAGTGTCAGCAAGAGTCCTCCTAGGAGCCTTCCCAATAAAAGATCTCCAGTTTGTCCTTCCCTCTCTCTCCCAGCCCTCTCACCTCCAACCCCCTTTCTGTGCACATCTGATCCCCACCCTCATTCCCCTCTCACACTCTCTTCCACCCAGTTCCCCCTTTTCCACTCTGTTTGCACCAGATCTCATCTGAATTCTACTTTCAAGACTAAGAAAACTACTGTGCACTTCTCAGCCCAATGTGAGCAAAGAGGAAAGAACATTTAAGGATTTTGTTTATCTGATTATTTTCTCATTCAGCACATTTTTGTTATCCTCAAGAACACAGTCCTGCCCCTCAGACATCATCTCTGATCTGTATATAGTATAAAATGGTGGCAGTTAAAGACCAACTTGTGACCTTTTGTGTATATAGTGACTTGAAGTCTTTAACATTTTATATTGTTTAACTTTCATCACCACAACCCTGTGAGGTCCTCAGAAAAGCTATGATGCCACCCATATTTTAGATTGCTCCAGTATTCCTAATAGTTCTGAAATATTTTCTGACACATATTTCATGAAATATACTGACACACAGAGCTTGGGGGATAGGTTATATCCAGTTGGGAGTGTGATTCAAGACTAAATGAGAAGAAAAATCTAAATAAGTTGAGTAGGCAAATGTCCTGTGGTTTGAACCTCCTCACTACCTCCTCAACCCCAGATAATTAAGAATTTGAGTTTCTTTCTTTATAGATTTGAATAACTAACTCTAATGAGGTTTGTGCTTCCTGTCTCAGTACTCAGTTTCTCCTCTCTGTCTAGCCACTATGCTTTAGTCGTAACTGTTTTAATTCTAATTTCTTCTGTTTTAAGATAACATAGTCTACTGAGTTTTCCTTTTTATTGTTTCCTTCCAACACTTCCTCCCTCCTCTGGGAGTCTCTGTGCACCATAGCCAGCAGAGGGCTCACTTGCATGAGGCAAGAAGGAAGTCCAGTTCAACACACTTTAGTGTCCATTGTTGAATAAACTTCTAGAGTCTGACCCCAGATAGTTTATTTTAGCCATATTTAACTGCAGCTAATTTGGAAAATTTTCCTGACAATAATTAACTTGATCCCGTGTGTGTAAAAAAAACAAAAACAAATTAAGTCATGGCTACATCAAAGCTCTTGGTGAAGTATCTGTGATCTCTTCCATAAAGATAGGTTCTGTAGATTGATTACATGTGACATTTAATGGACTGGAGGAGGATCTGGTGTGGTTTTTGTTACACAGATAGCACAAAAGTCAGCAACCTATTAACCATGTCTGCTCCCATTTGTAAAAGTACATGTGACACCTCCCATAAAAGTGAGTTCTATTGACTGAGAAGCAATGCTCAATATAAAGATCTGGGGTGGATGACTAATAAATATAAGAGTCTGGGGTAGACAGGTATAACCTGGGTCATAGAGATGGTACAGAGGTCACCAGGCTACATCCACTCTCAGCTTTCTGGGAAGGAAACAGATTTTTGAAAACAAGGACCGTGTGTTTAACATTCCTGATTTCTCTAATCCTTATCTGTGAGAACAAGGACCTCTGTGCCCTATAAATCCATTTTTACTCCCTTACATTTTGATTTTTTGGATTTTCAAAACCAATCTGGCATTGAGCGCATGATTCTCCTTCTTCAGCATTCAGAATGATAGTATTACAGACAACTGATATATATGTTTAATCTTTATAACTGTTTTTTCATGATAGTAGTTTAACTCATAGTGTCACTCCCTTGATAAAATTGTTAATATTTTGATGTATAGCATGTTATAATAATTTCCTTGTTCTACAAAATTTCATACAAACTTTTTTCTAAAAAAAATTTGGTTATGTCTTGCTATTATTTTTGTTGTTGTTAAGAATATTGGAGGAAAAAACAGCCCTAGGGCCCTGCAGAGACCAATACCCCAACCAGGGACAATGCATGGAGAGGACCTAAAACCCTGGCTCAGATGTAGCCCATAGACTCAGTCTCCAAGTGGGTTCCCTAATAAGCAGAGCAGGGGCTTACTCTGACATGAACTCAGTGACAGGCTCTCTGATCACCTCCTTCTGGGGGCTTCAGCCTTTCCAGGCCACAGAGGAAGACAATGCAACCAGTCCTGATGGGACCTGACAGGCTACAGTCAAATAGAAGGGGAGGAGGACTTCACTTATCAGTGGACTAGGGAAGAAGCATAGGGGGAGAAGAGGGAGGGAGCATGGGATTGGGAGGATACAATGGAGGGGTCCACAGCTGGGATACAAATTAAATAAATTGTAATAAATTATGATAGTAAAAAATTAAAAAAAAAAAGAATCTCAGAGGAGCTGTGAGTATGGTGAAATGGAGAACATTCACCTAGTACACAAAAGCCTTAAGTATACACCACACACAAACACACACACAAAGTTTTCTATGACAAAAAATGTTCTTGCATATAATTATCTCAATAAAAATTTGCTGGAAATAAAATTCTTTTCCTAACAGTTTTGCCCCTCCTCCAGTTTTGCTAAAAAATTGATGTCATGTTCCCTTTTCTACATAAATCTGAAACGTATTTTAGGGGGGAAGTGATTACTTCACACGAATAGGTACATGGAAGTGGGATTTCTGAAGGAAAAGGTGATTAATTATTTTCCATTTTGAAGATAAAACATGTCCCATAAATATAATACCAGTACAGTCCTATTTAGATTTTTGTTGCTGTTGTTAAGTTCTTGCCCCAGTTTTCCTCTCTTGCACTGATTGTCATTATATTATCCTAACTGAGCCATGCTTACATGGTCTGTCTTTCGGCTCTCTGGGGTCGGTTCTTGGCAAGCCATTTGGGTTCCTAAAAAAGGCGCGTCCCCTGTGGACGTGAAGAAAATAACTCCCGTAGATTGGCTTTTCCTTCACAAAGCTCTGTATTAGTGAGGCCTCGGGTCAAAGGCTGCAGTTCCCCACAGTCACCACTAAGTGGCGGGCAGGGACTAGGTTATTGCACACATGTTTTGGCTGTTTTCCTTTTTTCAGCCCAGACTTCCAGAGTTTTGTATGAGCAAGTGTTCAGTAAAAGAACCAGTTCCATTTTCCTTTATATGCTGAGGGGAAAACTAATCTGGTGTTTTCCTCTCAAAAGTTAAAAAATAGTAATTTTTTATTTACAAAAATTATTGGTCATATTCATTATTTCTTCTTAAGGTTAGCGTTTAATCAATTTTTACTGATGTTTTCAGTGTAATATTTATATTTCCAACAAAAGGCACCAGAAGCTATACTTGGATTAATGCAATCAAAACTTCAACACCTCAGATTACAAATTGTCTAGAATAAATATGCATTGTCCTCCAACTACAGAAGCCAAAATCCACAGATCTTCAATTCCCTTATAACTGCCCATAGTATAAATAGAACCTTTGGCATGTCATGTCTGTAACAACTATATTATTTAAAACTTTGTAAATTTATTCTGCATTCTATTAAGCAATATTGAAAACAAAATTTCTGCACATGACAATGCTTTTTTTCCGATACTTTTAAATTCAGTTAGTAGAATCTATAGATACAGAATGTAATAAATTTCTCTAATGAGTGTGGACCCATAGTCCAGTATAACTTGTATTATTATAAGGAGTCAGCTATGTAGAGACAGAAACACATGAAAAAGACTCAAAATGAAGATGAAAGCAGAGAGGGTTGGGGAGTTAGCTCAGTGGTAGAGTGCTTGCCTAGCAACTGCAATGCCCTGGGTTCGTTCCTCAGCTCTGGAAAAAAAAAAAAAAGACAAAATAACAAAAAAGCAACAATAAGAATTATGCCAAAGGGCTGGAGAGATGTCTCAGTGGTTAAGAGCACAGGCTGCTCTTCCAAAGGTCTTGAGTTCAATTTCCAGCAACCACATGGTGGCTCAAAAGTCATCTATAATGAGATCTGGTGTCCTCTTCTGGCCCGCAGGCATATATGCAGGAAGAGTAGTGTATAATAAATGAATGAATGAATGAATGAATGAATGAATCTTTAGAAAAAAATAATTATGCCAAGGAATACCAAAGACAGTAAGGAAACCATTAGAAGTTGAAGGAAGACTTTGTGAACGAGTTTCAGAGAGAACATGGCCATGGTGAAACTCTAGTTTGGAATTTTTAGGCTGTAGCTGTAGGACTTTAAAAGAATAAATCCCTGTGATTTTAAATTATGTAGCATTGTGGTACTTTATTATGGTAACCTTAAGGAAGTGGTTTGACATTGTTCAGGGCAATAAAAAGTTCACTAAACTACTTAGAGATATACTACTTAGAAATAGACATTTTGAGGAAGGGAACTAGCTCAAGATGAATGATTTACACAGATATATTTTGACACACGTGCTCATCCCTTGATGTCTGTCTGGTCACAGGACACCCACAGACACCAAAATCTTCAGATTTTCTATTTTTTTTTATGTGAAATGGTGTGGTTTTGCATACAGCTTACACAACCATCCCATCTAACTTAAATGACTTGTAAGTTATCCATATCGTCTAGTACCATGTTACTGCTGTGTTATGGGTTATGAGAACAAAAATTTCTGTACATGTAAATAGCGTTTTTGTGTATGTATGGGGAGTTCACTGTATGAAGTCTGTGCACATGCATGTTGAGACCAAAAGGCGACCTGCGTTCTCGAAAGCTCTCCACATTAGATACATATGTTAAGGTCTTTTGCTGAATCTGGCACACTCCAATCTGACAACCTAGCTGGCCAATTTGCTCTGAGGATGCCCTATCTCTGCCTTCCTTGTGCTGAGATTACAGGTGCCTTCCACACCAGCCCATGATTTACATGGTTGCCAGTTCCTCCAATTCTAGCCCTCATACTTGAACAGCAAGCACTTTTCATATTTGTCCATATCCCCAGTCCTGTGAATGTTTTTCAGCCGTAACTGGTTGAAATCCTTAGGTTCAAATGGCCAACTCTATGCGGTATTGTACAGAAAAAGTGTCATCTCTCATTGTCCATAAATGTCTCACACTAGCACAGCTCTGTGGTGCACCTAATGATTGAGAGTCAGCATATCATTAAAGTTCCACAGAAGGTGGGACATGCATTTGGTGTCTGGGTTTTCTACCAATGTGCTGATGTATGTGAGAAGATACCTCATGATCTGATAGCCTCATACAGAATATTTTGAAAACTAGGACCTATAAGAATAGTAGCTGGGGCTGTCTCTAATATGGACCCTGTTGCCTGCTTTTGGATCACTTTCCCCTTGCATGGCTGCTTTGTTGGGCCTTAAGGAAAGATGTGTTTAATCCTGATGCGATTTGATGTGCATGGGTGGCATAGGAGGGGTTAGGGGTAGGGGAGAAGGAAGGAGAGTTGGGGATAGGTACCCTTTTCTGGGGAAAAGGGGAGAGGAGAAGAGAAAGAGGGTGGGACAGAAAGGAAAAGAGGAAAGGAGCTGCAAAAGGGATGTAAAGTGAATAAACAAACTGTAAAAGGAAAACAAAGGAATAGGCTGTATGCATTTTGCAATATCTCTGAAGTTTAGAATTTAGAAAGGTCTTTTAAATGTCTACTGAATGCAATTTAAAAGCAAGTAAGTATAGCTGTTGGAGGAGGATTCTATAAGGGTGGGGCTCAAACATGTTGAGCAGACTCAAGATACATGCTCTCTCATCTGGGCTCCTGCCACTGTTCACACCAACTGAGGGCTGTGTGTGTGTGTGTGTGTGTGTGTGAGAGAGAGAGAGAGAGAGAGAGAGAGAGAGAGAGAGAGAGCAAAAATGCATTGACAGGTCTTATTTAATATGTGAAAGTATCAAAATAAATAAAGTACTATATGATAATAGTCAACATAATTGTTTCTACGATTGCAAAAATGAAGGACACTTTAATTCCTGCACGCACTTTTAAAAACGGAGCTGAGAAGGTGGCTCAAAGGGTACAGTGCTTGATAATTAAGTATAAGGATCTGAGTTCAGATCCCTTGGCACCCCTGTAGAAGCTGGGAGCCAGAAAAGAAAGAAAGAAAGAAAGGAAGAAAGAAAGAAAGAAAGAAAGAAAGAAAGAAAGAAAGAAAGAAAGAAAGAAGGAAAGAAAAACAGAAGCAATCCAGGAGAATATCTTGCTGAAATAAAATGTATTTAGTAATTAATTTATCATGTAATTATTGGGGATTTGAAAATATTTTGGCTAAAAAAATCTTGACACTACTTAAAAGAAGGAGAAGAGGAGAGAAGAAGAGGAGGAAGAGGAGGGAGTGGGGCTGCTGTAACAACCACATTTCAAAACTCATCCCACTGTTAGGAGAGATTATATTTGTTCCTCAAAATATATAACAACTTACTGAATAGAACTAGCTATCAGATGTAATTCAGGAATAAGGATTCATCATCATTTTAGGGAGCTAGAAATTACTACTCTGCCTGCTGCATTGTTTTTCTGTGTCATTATGCCTGTGTAGTTTCAGGGAGTTGATGAAATGGACTTCCAACCCCTATGTTCCAAACTCCAAATTGTGAAATCAGAGCCAGAAAAAGAAATTATTATATCCTTGACGCTATGATGTGAAGATAAAATAAAACTGTCATTTTTCCTTACTGGGAAGGTTTTAGATATGAAAGCATTAGAGTTCTTTCTAACAAAAGATCCAAATAAATCTGAGCATAAATTCAGACTTCAAAGCCTGTGGACATTTATTATGCACTTACTGTGAGCTGCAAGGCCTAATGTGAACACGCCAGGCAATACAGAGACTGTTTGAGCGTCTCTTACTCAAGAATAACCATTAGAGCATAGATTAGCATTTCCTCCTCTGAGTTTTTTCTTCCTTTTCCTCAGTAAGCTGCTCTTATTTCCAATGTCTTTCTGATATGGGTAGTTTAATGAGGTTAAACCATCAGATGCTATGAGTATGTGGTTTATGGCCATGTGAAGGGCTGGTGCTACTAAGCTTTAGATCTAATTTGTTCAGACTGTGCACATAGGGAGACACTCCATCTGACTAATGTTTTGCACATACCATTTCACTTTCAAATGTCAAGTACTACTTTTTTAAACTGTAAAGTAGCTAACAACACACTAAAAATCCTCCAAATGTGTTATAGCTGAGGTATTTACATGTATATAAGTTGTGACTGAATCCTACTCACTTTTCACATGTTTCACAAACATGCTCTACTAGCAAATCACAGCTTATTAAAACAGACCTTAATTTTGAAAACCTTAATTTTAAATGCACATTATTTCAGAGAAGCTTTGTCCAGTATTTAAAAAACCATAGAAATTCCCCTAACCCCATATTTGGCAGTACGGAATTCTGTGCTTGATAAGGAAGTTTTATTTATTTTTATTTCTATTAATTACAGTTTATTCACTCTGTATCCAAACTGTAGCTCCCTCCCTCTTCTGCTCCCATGCCCCTCCCCAAGTCCACTGATACAGGAGGTCCTCCTCCCCTTCCATCTGATCCTAGTCTATCAGGTCTCATCAGGAGTGGCTGCATTGTCTTTCTCTGTATCCTGATAAGGCTACACCACCCTGAGGGGGAGATGATTAAAGAGCAGGCCAATCAGTTTATATCAGAGACAGACCATGTTTGCATTACTAGGGAAACCACTTGGATCTTAAGCTGCCATGGGCTACATCTGTGCAAGGGTTCTAGGTTATCTACACGAATGGTCCTTGTTTGTAGTATCAGTCTCAGAAAAGACCCCTAGGCCCAGAATTTTGGGTTCTGTTGCTGTCCTTGTGGAGTTCCTGCCCCCACCACGTATTTCTATTTCCCACTTCTTTCATAAGATTTCCTGCACTCTGCCCAAAGTTTAGCTATGAGTCTCAGCATCTGCTTTGATACCCAGCAGGGTACAGTCTTTCAGAGGCCCTCTGTGGTAGGCTCCTGTCCTGTTCATTATTTTCTCCCTCTTCTGATGTCCATCCTCTTTGCCTTTCTGAATGATGATTGAGCACTTCACCCAGATTAGCTTATGTAGATGGACAGATTTTAATATCTTTATCCTATATTATATGTAATATCAACATATGAGTGAGTATATACTGTGTGTGTCTTTCTACTTCTGGGATACCTCACTCAGGATGATCTTTTCTAGACCCACCATTTGCCTGCAAATTTCAAGATTTCCTTGTTTTTAATTGCTGAGCAATATACCATTGTGTAAATGTACCACAATTTTTGTATCCATTCCTCAACTGAGGGACATCTGACTTGTTTCCAGATTCTGGATATTACAAATAAAGCTACTACGAACATGGTTGAACATAGGTCCCTGTTGCATACTTGAGCATCTATTGGATATATGCCTCAGAATGGTATAGCTGGATCTTGATTTAGCACTGTTCCTAATTGTCTGAGAAAGCTCCCGATTGATTTCTAAAGGGGTTGTACAAGTTTACATCCCCACCAGCATTGGAGGAGGGTTCCCTTTTCTCCACATCCTCTCCAGGATGTGTTGTCAATTGAATTTTTGATCTTAGCCATTCTGATGGGTATAAGGTGAAATCTCAGGGTTGTTTTGGTTTGCATTTCCCTGATGACTAAGGATGTTGAGCATTTCTTTATGTGTTTTTCTGCAATTTGATATTCCTCTATTGAGAATTCTCTGTTTAGCTCTCTACCCCATTTTTTAATTGAAATACTTGATTTGTTGCTGTTTAACTTCTTGAGTTCTTTATACATTCTGGATATTACCCCTCTGTCATATATAGGGTTGGTGAAGATACTTTCCTACTCCATTGGCTGTCATTTTATTGAGAATTTTTCGTTCAATGTCTTTAAAAAATTGTGTTGGTAATTTGATGGGAATTGCATTTAATTTGTAGATTGCTTTTGGTAAAATGGCCATTTTTACTAAGTTAATCCTGCCAAGCCAAAAGCATGGGAGATCTTTCCATCTTCTGCTGTCTTCTCTTATTTCTTTCTTCAGAGACTGGATTTTTTTTCATACATGTCTTTGACTTGCTTGGTTAGAGTCACACCAAGGTACTTTATGTCCATTGTGGTAATTTTGAAGAGTGTTGTTTCCCTAATTTCTTTCTCAGCCGTTTTGTCTTTTGTATATAGGAGGGATACTGATTTTTTTTTTTAGTTAATTTTGTATCCAGCCACTTTGCTGAAGGTGTTTATCACCTGTAGGATTTTTCTGGTAGAATTTTTGGGGTCACTCATGTCTACTATCATATCATCTGCAAATAGTAATACTTTGATTTCTTCCTTTATGAACTGAATCCCCTTGATCTCCTTTATTTGTCTTATTGCACTAACAAGAAATTCAACATCTATGTTGAAGAGATATAGAGAGCTTGGGCAGCCTTGCCTTGTCCCTGATTTCAGTGGGATCGACTTAAGTTTCTCTTTGATTAGTTTGATCTTGTCTATAGGCTTGCTGTATATTGACTTTACTATGTTTAGGGAAGTGCCTTGTATCCCTGATCTCTCCAGGACTTTAAACATAACTGAATGTTGGATTTTATGAAATGTTTTTTCAGCATCTAAGGAGATTATCGTTTTTTTTCTTTCACTTTGTTTATGTGTGGATTACATTGACGGATTTCTGTATATTGAACCACCCCTGCATACCTAGGATGAAGACTTCTTGGTCATAATGTATGATATCTTTGATGTGATCTTGTATTCTGTTTGCAAGTATTTGGATGAGTATTTTCACATCAATGTTTATAAGGAAGATTAGCGTGAAATTCTCTTTCTTTGTTGGGTCTTTGTGAAGTTTAGGTAACAAGGTGACTGTGGCTTCATAGAATGAGTTTGGTAATGTTTCTTCTGTTTCTATTTTGTGGAGTAGTTGGAAGAGTATTGCTGTTAGCTCTTCTTTGATGGTCTGATAGAATTCTGGGCAGAAAACATCTGGCCCTGGGTTTTTTATTTATTTATTTTGGATGAGAGACTTTTGATGACAACTTTTATTTCTTTTATATATAGGACTGTTTAAATAATTTACCTGGTCTTGATTCAGCTTTGGAATCGATCAAGAAAACTGTCCATTTCATTTAGATTTTCAAATTTTGTGGCATATAGGCTTGTAAAGTAAGACCTAATGATTGTTTGGATAGTCTTTAGTGTCTGTTTTTTAAGTCCTCCTTTTCATTTCTGATATTGTTGATTTGGATAGTGTCTCTCTGCCTTTTAGTTAGTTTCACTAAGGGTTTGTCTATCTTGTTGATTTTTCAAAGAACCAGGTTTTGGTTTCATTGATTCTTAGAATTGTTTTATTTGTTTCTAACTTATTGATTTCAGCTCTACTCCTCTTTGGTGTGTCTGCTTTTTGTCCCCTCCCCTCCCCTGGGGTGGCTTTTAGGTGAGCCATTAGTTGCATGAATGAGGTGTTTCAAATTTCTTCTTGAGGGCACTTAGTGCTATGAACTTTACTCTTAGCACTGCTTTCATTATGCCCCATAAGTATGGGCATGTTGTGCCTTCATTGATTTCAAGGAAGTCTTTAATTTCTTTTTTTCTTTCTTCCCTGCCTAGCTGTCATTGAGTTGCAAGTGTGCAGTTTCCATGTGTGTGTAGGCTTTTTGCTATTTCTGTTATTGTTGAGGTCCAGCTTAATCCATGGTGGTCAGATAGGGTACAAGGGATTATTTCAATCTTCTTGAATCTGTTGAAGCTTGCTTTGTGACTAACTATGTGGTCAATTTTGGAGAAGGTTCCATGAGGAGCTGAGAAGAAGGTAAATTTTTTTGTGTTTGGGAGAAAGATTCTCTAGATGTCTGTTAGGTCCATTTGATTCATTACCTCTGTTAGAGTCATTGTTTTTTCTTGTTGTTGTTTTTTTGTTTGTTTGTTTGTTTTTTGGTTAATTTCTGTTTTGTTGACCTGTCTTTTGTTGAGAGTGGTCTTTTGGAGTCTCCCACTATTAATGTTTAGGGATCCATGTGTGGTTTAAGTTTTATTAATGTTTCTTTTACAAATGTGGGTGCCCTTGTATTTGGGGCATAGATGTTCAGGATTGTGATGTCTTCCTGGTGGAATTTTCCTTTGATTTGTATGAAATGTCCTTCCCCTTCTCTTTTGATTAATTTTGGTTAAGGTCTATTTTGGTACATATTAGAATGGCTACTCCTGCTTGCTTCTTGGGTCCATTTGTTTGGAAAACAGTCTTCCAGCCCTTTACTCTCAGGTAATGTCTATCTTTGTGACTTAGGAGTGTTTCTTGTAAGAAACATATTGTTGAGACTTGTTTATGTATCCATTCTGTTAGTCTGTGTCTTTTTATTGGAGAATTGAGTCGATTGCTGTTGAGAGCAATTAATGGCCAGTGGCTGTTAGATCCTTTGATTTTGATGTTGGCTGTGGTAGAGTGTTTGTGTGGTTGGCTATTTTTAGTTTTACTGTAATGAAGTTATTTATTTCCTGTGTTTTCCTGAAAGTAGTTAGTTTGGGGGTTTTATTTTTCCTTCTAGTATCTTTTGTAATGCTGGATTTGTGTGTAGGTATTGTTGAAATTTGTTTTTGTCATTGAATATCTTGCTTTCTCCATCTATAATGACTGAGAGTTTTGCTGGGTATAGTAGCATGGGCTGACACCTTTGTTCTCTTAGGGTCTGCATGATATCTATCCATGCATTTATGGCTTTCATAGTCTCTGTTGAGAAGTCAGGTGTGTTTCTGATGGGTTTGTCATTATATGTTACTTGGCCTTTTTACCTTGCAGCTTTTAGAATTTTTTTCCTTTGTTCTGTATACTTACTGTTTTGATTATTATGTGGTGGGAGGATTTTCTTTTCTGGTCTAATTTATGAGGTTTTCTGTAGGACTCTTGTGTGCTTATAGGCCTCTCCTTTAAGTTGGGGAATTTTCTTCAATGATTTTGTTGAAAATATTTTCTGGGCCTTGGAGACGGGAATCTTTTTCCTCTATCCCTATTATTCTTAAGTTTTGTCTTCTCATGTTGTCTTGGATTTCTTGGAAGGTTTGGGTCAGGAATTACTTAGATTTATTATTTTCTTTGACAGGTACATCAATTTCTTCCATTGTATCTTCCACACCTGAGATTATTTCTTCCATCTCTTGTAGTCTGTTGGTTATGCTTTCCTCTGTAGTTCCTGTTTTCTTTCCTAAGTTTTTCCTCTCCATGAACTCCTCTGTTTGTGTTTTCTTTAATTTCTCAAATTCTGTCTTCAGATCTTGGATTGTTTTGTTGATTTTTTTTCACCTGTCTGACTGTATGTTCCTGTTTTTCCTTTAATTCCTTCACTTGTTTGTTTGAACATTCCTCTGTTTTCTTTTATTTCTTACAGTGACTTATTTCCTCTCTGTTTGACTTTATCTTCCTCTATTTCTTTACAGATGGCCAAAATCTGTTTGACTTTATCTTTCTCTAATTCTTTACATATTTTATTTGCTTCCTCCATTAACCTCTTCAGAAGCATAGATGTAAGGTCATCTTCTTGAATTTCCCTTATGTTAGGGTATTCAGGGCTACTTGCCCCTGGATAACTGGGTTCTGGAGATGCCATATTGCTTTGCCTTTTGTTGGTTGTGCTTTTATGCTGGCCTGTAACCATTTGTTTGTCTCAGGTGTTGGCTGTTTATTTCTGATGCCTTCTGGAATCCTGGTGTGGGGGAGAATCCCCTTAGCAGGTTCTGAAGGAGGCCTCCTCAGCTTTTTGGGAATGGTCAACCTAATTATGGTGCTTCTCAGGAATTGCCACAGTTCACCTCAGGTTTTACGACCTGTGTAGTAACTATGGTCCTTAGTAGTTAGGAAGGCTCTCCTCTCGTCAGGAGAAGTCCTGGAGACAGCTGCCCTGCCACTGGGTTTCTTGCTCCAAATTTAGTGAGCTGCTTCTGCTCTCTAAAGCTGTGTTTGCTGGGCACAGCCCTCTTGAAGAACCAGGGAGCCCAGTGGTTTCATCAGTTAAGCTACGGTTTATTGATTGCACCATAGAGCAGTAACTGAGGACTGATCTTAGGAATCCCATGCTTCTGTAGGTTTGAGTTTGGAGCTGTGTCTCTCAGTACCCTATGGATAATCAGTGGCAGGTGAGCACAGAACTCATGTGTGCAGCCAGAGGCAAGAACCTGGAGCCTGCTGGAACCCAGCAGGAATCCAGAAACTTTTCTGGAGCTGGATGTCCTGAGGTTGGTCCTGATGTTTCCCCAGCCATGGGGTTTCTTCCCAACAGGGAGACCCCAGTCTGTGGTGTATTGGGGTCCACAGTTCTGTCTGAGATGCCTAGTAGAGCACACAGGTGGTGAGGCTCCACTTCACTGGCAACTGGGCACCTGGAAAGTTATCCCAAGAAATTTTCAGTGGGGGTTGGGGGATCAGTTGAGTGCCCTGATTTGGACCTGCTGTTTCTGTCACCATGGGGATTCCTCCCAACAGAGAAACCCCATCTCTTGTGCCCTGGGGCCAACAGTTCTGTCTGGGATGGTGAGTCAGGTGCTCAAGCAGGTCTTTCGGCTGGTGGTTGAGCTCCTGCTGGACACTTCATATTCATCAAGGGAAAATTCCACCAAGAAGACATCACAATTCTGAACATCTATGCCCCAAATACAAGGGCATCTACATTTGTAAAAGAAACATTAATAAAACTTAAACCACACACTGATACCCACAATTAGTAGCAGGAGACTTTAATACCCCGCTCTCAAAAGAAGTCAGGTCAACGATATAGAAATTAAACAAAGAAACAATGAGTCTTAAGAGGTCATGAAATAAATGAATATAACAGACATGTACAGAATATTTCATCCAAAACCCCCCAAAAAATTACCTTCTTCTCAGCATGTCATAGTACCTTCTCCAAAACTGACCATATAGTTGGTCACAAAGTAAGCCTCAACAGATACAAAAATATGGAAATAATCCTATGTGACCATCATGGACTAAAGCTGGACCTCAACAACAACAGAAATAGCAAAAAGCCTACATGCACATGGAAACTGCACAACTCACTATGACAGCTATGCCAGGGAAGGTAAAAGGAAATTAAAGACATCTTAGAATTCAACGAAAATGAAAGCAAAACAAACCCATACTTATGGGACACAATGAAAGCAGTGCTAAGAGTAAAGTTCATAGCACTAAGTGCCCCCAAGAAGAAATTTGAACATCTCATTCAAGCAAATTAATGGCTCCCCTAAAAGCCCTCAGAGGGAAAAAACAAGAAGCAGACACACCAAAGAGGAGTAGACTGCTGGAAATTATAAAACTCAGAGCTGAAATCAGTAAGTTAGAAACAAATAAAGCAATTCAAAGAATCAATTAAACCAAAACCTGGTTCTTTGAAAAATCAACAAGATAGACAAACCCTTAGCAAAACTAACTAAAAGGCAGAGAGACACTATCCAAATCAACAATATCAGAAATGAAAAGGAGGACTTAACAACAGACACTAAAGAATATCCAATCATTAGGTCTTACTTTACAAGCCTATATGCCACAAAATTTGAAAATCTAAATAAAATGGACAACTTTCTTGATCAATTCCAAAGCTGAATCAAGACCAAGTAAATCATTTAAACAGTCTTATATATAATAGAAATAGAAGCTGTTATCAAAAGTCTACCATACACCAAAAGCCCAGGGACAGATGGGCATTCAATTGAAACCTTCAACGAAGAGCTAATACCAATACTCTTCAAACTATGCCACAAAATAGAAACAGAAGGAACATTACCAAACTCATTCTATGAAGTTACCTTGATACCTAAACCTCACAAAGGTCCGAAAAAGAAGAACTTCAGACCAGTCTCCCTTATGAACATTGATGCAAAAAGACTCAATAAAATACTCAGAAAACAAGCCCTAGAACACATCAAAGATACCATCAACTACAACCAAGTAGGCTTCATCTAATGTATGAAGGGGTGGTTCAATATATGGAAATACATCAATGTAATCCATCTTATAAACAAACTAAAAGAGAAAAAGAAACACATGATAATCTCCTTAGGTGCTGAAAAAGCATTTGATAAAATCCAACATTCAATTATGTTTAAACTCCTGGAGAGATCAGGGATACAAGGCACTTACCTAAACATAGTAAAGTCAATATACAGCAAGCCTATAGACAACATCAAACTAAACAAAGAGAAACTTAAATCAATCCCACTGAAATCAGGGAAAAGGCAAGGCTGCCCACTCTCTCCATATCTCTTCAACATAGATATTGAATTCCTTGTTAGTGCAATAAGACAAACAAAGAAGATCAAGGGATTCAATTCGTAAAGGAAGAAGTGAAAGTATTACTATTTGCAAATGATATGATAGTAGACATGAGTGACCTCAAAAATTCTACTAGGGAACTCCTACAACTGACAAACAGCTTTACCCAAGTGGCTGGATACAAAATCAACTCAAAAATATCAGTATCCATCTGATATACAGAAGACAAATGGGCTGAGAAATAAATTAGGGAAACAACACCCTTCACAATAGCAAAAAAGGACTTAAAGTACTTTGGTGTAACTCTACCCAAGTGAGTTAAAGAGTTCTATGAAAAAAAAAAAATTCCAGTCTCTGAAGAAAGAAGTAGAAGAAGCTATCATAAGATGGAAAGATGCCCTATGCTCATGGCTTGGCAGGATTAATATAGAAAAAATGGCCATCTTACCAAAAGCAATCCACAGATTCAATGAAATTCCCATAAAATTACCAAAACAATTCTTTACAGAACTTGAAAGAAAATTTCTCAATTTCATATGGAGTAACAAGAATTCCAGAATTGCTAAAAACAATCCTCTACAACAAAAGATCTTCTGGAGGTATCTTCATTCCTGATCTCAAGCTGTACTATAGAGCAACAGTCATAAAAACTGCATGGTACTGGCATAGAAACAGAATGGTGGATCAATGGAATCAAATAGAAGACGCTGAAATAAACCCATACACTTATGGACACCTGATTTTTGACAAAGAAGCCAAAACCATACAATGGAAAAAAGATAGCATCTTCAATAAACGGAGCTAGTTTACCTGGATATCTACATGTAGAAAGGTGTAAATAGTCCTATTATTATCACCTTGCAAAAAACTAATGTCCAAGTGGATCAATGACCTCAACATAAGTCCAGACATGCTAAACCTTTGAGAAGAAACAGTGGGAAATAGCCTTGAGCTCATTAGTACAAGAGACAACTTCCTGAACAGAAGACCAATGGCACAGGTTCTAAAATCAACAATTACTAATGGGACCTCATGAAAAAAAAAAAGCTTCTGTAAAGCAAAAGACACTGTCATCAAAACAAAGCGACCACCTACAGATTGGGAAAGGATCCTCACCAACCCTATATCTGACAGTGGGGTATTATCTATAATACATAAAGAACTCAAGAAGTTAAATAGCAACAAATTAAGTAATTCAATTAAAAATGGTGTACAGAACTAAGAAAATTCTCAATAGAGGAATATTGAATGGCACAGAAACACTTAAAGGAATGCTCAACATCCTTAGTCATCAGGGAAATTCAAATCAAAACAACCCAGAGATTTCACTTTACAACCATCAGAATGGCTAAGATCAAAAACTCGAGTAACAGCACATGCTGGATAGGATGCAGAGAAAGGGGAACCCTTTCCATTGCTGGTGGGAATGTAAACTTTTGCAACCCCTTTGGAAATCAATCTGGCACTTTCTCAGACATTTAGGAATAGTGTTGCTTCAAGATTCAGCTATACCACTCCTAAGCACATATCCAATATATACTCAAGTATACAACAAGGACATTTGCTCAACCTTGTCCATAGCAGCTTTTTTTTGTTATAGCCAGAATCTGCGTACAGCCCAGATGTCCCTCAACTGAGGAATGGATACAGAAATTGTGGTACATTTACACAATGGGGCACTACTCAGCAATTAAAAACAAGGTAGTCATGAAATTTGTAGGCAAATTTTGGGAAATGGAAGAGCAGAAGTTACTCATAATATACACTCACTTATAAGTGGATATTAGACATGTAATATAGGATAAACATACTAAAATCTGTACACCTAAAGAAGCTAAGCAAGAAGGAGTACCCTGGGAAAGATGATCAATCCTCATTCAGAAAGGCAAACAGGATAGACATCGGAAAATGGTGAAAAAAAGAATCAAGACAGGAGTCTACAACAGAAGGCCTCTGAAAGACTACCCAGCAGGGTACTAAAGTGGATGGTGAGGCTCATAGCCAAACTTTGGGCAGAGTATATGGAATATTATGAAAGAAGAGAGAGATAGAACGGCTTGGAAGGGTCTCAAGCTCCACAAGGAGCACAACAGAACCAAAATATCTGGGCACAATGGTCTTTTTTGAGACTGATACTCCAACCAAACACCATTCATGGAGATAACCTAGAACCCCTGCACAGATGTAGTCTATGGCAGCTCAGTGTCCAAGTGGGTTCCCTAGTAAGGGGAATAGGGCCTGTCTCTGACATGAACTCAGCGGCTGGCTCTTTGATCACCTCCCCCTTAGCTGGGGGCATCCTTACCAGGCCACAGAGGAAGACTGTGAAAGACTGTTCTGATGAGACCTGATAGGCTAGGGTCAGATGGAAGGGGAGGTGTTCTTCCCCTATCAATAGACTGGGGATGGGGCATGGTGGAGATAAGGGAGGGAAGGAGGGCAGGATTGGGAATGGATGAGGGTGGGGTCTACAGCTGGGATACAAAGTGAATAAATTGTAATAAAATTATATAAAAAATAAGAAGAAAGGTAAAAAAAAATTAAAATGTTTAACACCTACTTGTTCATTGAGAAAACCCTAAGTTTTGGGTAACTTAAACAGTTTTTTAGTATGCCAGAACTGAATACCATTTCTAACAATGTGTTGTAATATATAACCAATGTTACTAAATTGGAGGTAATAATATATTTGGAATTATGAAAAAATTTTTGAGTAAATCAAAGATAAAAAATTTAAAAAATGAAAGAAATATGCTAGAATGTGTGAGGAATTTTCTGACTAACTCCAGTTATGAATGGTTCCTTGCCAGAATCTTTTTTTTTTACATTAGCATTTATGTTCTTCTGTTCTTAGTCACCCGCATTTAAACAAAACTGTACCTAATTCTCAAAATTTTCCCACAAAGTTACTGTGAAAACAGAGAAAGGAAGTAAATTTTCCATTGAAGTTCATGAAAACAGATAGGGTTAAATGAAATAATTTTGTTCCTAGCCTCACCAAATTTAGGACTGAAAACAACCAATTTCCAAACAATTTAGCATATTTACTTTTTCATGTCAAAGAGCACATCAGATCTGTCTTTAATGCAGTTTTTAATGTAAGGCCGAGCACACTTTGGCATTCTGAAACTGTGACTGACGGACTGACCACCTACAACTGTCTGGCTGAGGTTGCCAAGAAAGTTTGGCACACATGTCCTCAATTAACAGATTGGAGAGTTGCTAATTATCTGGATGAAGGACTTGGCTCCCTGAGCTTGCCTTTTCCTGCAAACAGGAAAGATTCCTCCATAGTGTTCTGAATTATTGGAATGTGTTTCTGAAGGCCTACCATGATGTCACACTGACATTTTTTCACAAGTAACTGTGAGGATAAATTCAGAGTTTGAAGATTAATGTGGTAGTTAAAAAAAAAAAAGTTTTAAAGCACCTAATTTTGATGACTTTAGAAATCCTTATTTTATTGTGGTGTGTGTGTGTGTGTGTGTGTGTGTGTGTGTGTGTGTGTGTGTGTGTTTTCCCCTAGACTGCTTAATGATCTCCATGCTTAACTGCTGACAGTCAGTGGGTAGAATTTCCACCAGGCTAGTTACTGATGTCAAGTTCTTTGTTCAGATTAGCTTTCTTTGCCACACTTCATATTTTTTATTTCTACCCACATCAGGGCCTACACTTACTATCAAGATAAACCCACATCACACTAGCACAACAAACTACCTTCTGTAAAGAGAGAATTTTAGCCAAAATATTATATACATTACACACAAATAAACATTATTTAAGAGTTAATTAAAGATCTTCTTTATTCTTACTGCAGGTAATTGAAACACACATACACATGCATAAATATGGTGTGACGGCATATGTCTGTAATCCCAGCTTTGAGTACAAAGCAAGATGACTGACAAGAGTTCTAGGTTAGCATGGGTTCCATAGTGAAACTTTGTGTGAAATAAACCAAAAACAACAACAACAACAACAAAACAAAATAATAATAATAAAAAATAACAACACATTTTAGCCAGATGTGATGGCACAGGCAGGAGGCACAGGTTATTTTTTCCTTGTCTATGTAGTGAGTTCAAAGCCAACTTGTATTATATGAGCCCCTGTCTCAAAACGAAAAACAGTGCCAGCAAGATAGCTTAGAGTGTAAAGGAGCTTGCTGCTAACCCAGCCTGTCCACCTAAGTCTCATCCCCAGCACCCACATAATAGGAAAGAGGTGCTTTTATGGAGTTGTCCTCTGACTCCACATTGGTATCATTGTAGTGCACACACAAACTATGATAGCAATTGCCCAATAACAGCAACAACAATGAAAACAGATATCCTCTCTTAATAAGGTAAATGATGAGTTTCTTTGATAAAAGAACATGGCTGAATGCAGAGGCTTCAGTCTTATCATTAGTTTTCTTTATTGGCTGCCATGCTAGAAGATGCACAGTTAGAACAATGGAAATCTATTTTACTTTCACAGTATTTTTATGACATAAAAAGGCAAACAGAAAATATTAGGACTAAGGAGAAAAAATCAAAACAACAGAACTTAGCTAGAGCATTAATTTACTCAGGCAAACCTGTAAGCAGTTTTGTCTCTTTGAAGGGAATGGCCTTGTTCCTTCTGTTTCAGTACTTTACTGTACAGAAGGAAGGTGACAACAGCATCTATCCCATAGATTTTCTCTGAGGAATTAAAGGGTGAAGTGCTTGGGGCAGTGCCTGGCACACCATAGACGGTAACACTAGCTCTGTCATTTTATTTATTGAAGTTATAAACATCTATATGCAACAAGTGGCCTATTATAACAAGGTCACTAGCAAGAAATTCTCAAAGATGTGATCCTTTTGAGAAATTACTAACAATTTTGGTTTCTAGAGTTCAAAATATTTTGTTTGGATGTGTGGAATTCTTGGTTGGACAAATGCAGGCTTTGTGAAGAATACCGCTGATTTGGTTAATACGCTTTTTGAATAGAAGTAACTGAAATGTGCCATTGTTTCTCACCAAAAGAAATGATTGCTATGAAAAACTGATGTGTTATATAAGAATTCTGGTACCACACAAGTTAAGTGTACTTGATCTAGAGAGTGTGTTTAAGGGTACTTTTGCCTTTCCTGGCCTCAGCAGGCTGCTACAGCTGGAGGGCAGACTTGGAGAATAGATGCTGCTGAGACTGGCAGACAGGTGTGGCACCTAAGGCAATGTGGCCATGACCACATACCCAGAAAAATTAGTGTTTTGAATAACAGTAGCGAATTCACAGACAGTTGATTTCTATGAAGATTTGGGTTTAAAATAATAATTATCAACAATAGAGGTAATATGACCTATTGATGGACCAATTTAACCAGGTACAGGGAAATTTCAAAGAGCTCAAGGGACTTGCTAAGTTAATGAGAGCGAAGTTCTGGTAAAGGGAAAAACAAAGCCTTGGTTTCATGATTTTCCATCCACTGTTCTTTCAATTTCATTCCAAAAAAGTTTAGAAATTAGTGATGGTGTTAGAGCTATAATGTTGTCTTTTTTTTTTTTAACATAGCTGAGTGGAAAATTTGGTAGGAGCTACCTGATCCATCATAGCTTCAGATAAGCAGGTCAAGCATAGTTCTTGACTATCTGAGGAATAACAAATATGCTTTAGCCCCCTCATGCTTCCTGGTTATACCATATCCATCTTGATTTAGTGGGAAAAAAAACCAGAAGATACCAGAGAAAGTGTCTTTCATGATTAAAAAGCAACCCAATATTTGAGAGGATAGATAGTAGCCTGTCTTTACATAATTAGAGAGGAAAGGGTGTTTTCAACATTTTCCCCTGAGTTGTGGAAATGAGTATCTCAAGCTCTCCCCTTCAGCAAAGACTGTCTGTTAATACCCAAACTACTTTCAGATTTATTGTGACAAGTGCTACAGTCCCATGTTCAAGGAAGAATTTTGGAAAGCGTGCCTTGGAAACTTTTTTTTTTTTTTTTGCCCATCTGTTTTGCTTGTCGCAATTCCTGTTTGTTTAAGATGTGTGTGTGCCAGAAATGTGGAGAGAATGTGTGCAGCGACAAGTGCTATCGAGCCATTTTCGCACTGGACTTACGGGAAGCATGTGCTGCCCATCTGTGTAGTTTTCATTTTATGCAAATTTAGAAAATATATTCTTATGTCATGTTGCCTTAATGCCCAGGGGTAGATTGGAACACACACATGGAGAAGAGAGGCAGAGAGGAAGCATTCTCACACGCATGAATAGGGTGGCCCTGCCAGAAGCAAGAGGTCGCACAAGCACACTGGTTGTCAGAAGATGGAGGACTGAGGGAACTTTATTTCTAAAATTACCTAAAACACTTTGCCTTTAAGATCAATTATAAAATATATGAATGAGATTTTAAAAGTGACAATTAAAAAAAAAAAACTTCAAAGGGGCGCTAGATAGGGTATATGAATGCATATAGCAATACAAAAAACAGCAGCCTTAGCTGTGGATCTTTCTTATTTGGTGGAACATTCTGTGCCAATATTTTTGTTGCAAATTTTCTAAAAGAAGACTCTTAAAGAAGACATCAGTATATTGCCAGGGCAGTAAATACTTCTGAGATGTTACTTTTTATAGACTACTAAAACTATGTTTTAAGGTCTCTCATACCTCCTCATATCATCTATTTAATAATCATACTAGACCACTTCACATCAATGAGGAAACTTCTGAGTCAAAGCCCTAGAAGGGAATACATGCTATAAAAGCCAACTGAAATTCTCACTGAATTGATCGTACTAAAACAAAGTTGATTGAAGGGGGTCTAATATGCTGAGCTGTTCAAGTTATTTTTATAAAACTCTAAATTTGTCTCTTAACTCTGCTATCACACTAATAATTGAGACTCTTTTATATTTATTTAGTAATAAACTTCAAAACGTAATAACTGAGCAGTTATTACTCTATTCTTAACCTTCTAAACTAATCTGGTTTCCTCCCAGAGTACATCCCAGAGATAGTAGTGCTGGATAGTTGTGCTTTGTTGTCCTTGATCCAGCTCTGTCTCCCGGTCTCTCCTAGACCTCTCTCATGGCTGAATCCTCTACTTCCTCTTCTAACTTCTCCTCCCCTGGCTGGCAGGAAGTTCTGCTCTATTCTCTCCCCTTCTCAGTGATTGGCTGTAAGCTGCTTTATTGGCCTACCAGGGGACAATTAGGGAGCCGTGTTTACACAACATTGAGACAGCAGATTCTCAGAACCAGTACTGCAACCAGATAGGGGGGAATGGGTACATTATTCAGCATTTAAATTACAAGATGACCTTATGCTTACACTGAGCCTTAGAGGTTTTTGTCTTTTTACCTTGGGGTATTTAGTGAAACTAACTCACATGTCATCTCAGAATGAGGATAAGTACTAAAACTTAATCAAAATCTACTTTTAATCATCAGAAAAAAAATGACACAATACAAGGATAAATGTAAATGTAATTTTAATTGATCAAAAACATTTGAGACTCTGAAGAAAGTCATCATGAATTCTTAAAAAATGTATCTAAAATAATGAGTTAAAGTTATTGGTATTCTTAATGCCTACAGTTGATATCTCAAAGTCAGAGAAGGTACAGGAACACTTGGGTCCCCTATTACATCATGGTTAGAAGTATGGTAAACTTTGTTTAACACTATTCTGCTCTTCATTATTTATAAACTGGATGCTCTCCATTTTCAGTTTGCCTTGCTTCTATGAGGTAAGAAAGATTTTTCTGTTGAAGACAAGTGTAAGTATTTGTAGACTCATGAAGCTTAGGAGGAAAACTGAAGATAAATGCTGACACAAAAGCAGAGAGAATCCAACATGACCAAGCCTTCCTCTTGGGCCCTCAGGTGTAGTTCAAGTCCTGTAAGGCACATTGCCCATCTGGTTCTTGCAGATACTTTCTTTTAGTTATAACTTCTTCTTGGCTTTTCCTTGTCATCATACCTTCCTTGCATGTAGGTGGGACTTAGACTATTGTCCACATTTTCTGGTAGATATCATCTTGATCTCCTTAACACACCTCCATTATATCTTGCCCAGAACATGAGACTCAATAAAGAACTCAAAATAGATAAGGCATCATTTCTTCTTGTTCTGCTCCTTTATTTTCTCCCACATCTTCATACTCTGCCTTCTGAGTTCATCTGCATTATTTAAGGCTGAATAAGAAATGATTTTTATGAAGTTCACAAGTAAGAAATTAAAGATCCTTTCAAAGGTGTTTTTCTTATAAACATTTGCTATCCTAGCCCATGTCTCCTACTCTTAGGGGACTGTCTTTCTTCATATTTGTCATAAAGATTTTTATTCAGTAACAAAAATCCAAGTCCCCTATCCCCTGTAAACTTTGTTCTCTGTGAGGATTGAGATCTGATCTCTATGGGTACATTTTAAAGCCCAAGAATGTTATTATAAAGGGAAGCTCAGGTTCTCTCAGCAGCATTATTATTGGAGATCATGACACTTCAAATTGGATGTAAAATTCAAAGCCCCACATAAATGAGAGCTCTTCAAAGCCAACGTTCTTAAAACCTCCCCACTAATCCAGTTTTAAGTAACAACAATTTATTTATCTAAACATATGCATTAGCATTCACAAAGCAATATCAAATTCTCAAGACAGTATATTCTAATGTTGTAGGTGACTATTAATATTTACTATTAATATCTTTTAGTAAAGCTGCTGTTATTCTTAAATAGCTGTATACCCGAATCACTACACAGACACTGGGATTTATTTAATTAACCTAAAACACAATGCTGGGCAATAGTTGTTCCATCCTAAAGCTCCATGTCCTCATAGTTTCCTAACATTTAGATTTCCCACATTATACTTGCCTTTTGTGGTATATTAGGTCCAGTCCATCTCTCAACGTTGTTCCAAGATCTCTCCTCCAGCCTCTGTTCTCCCAGCTCTCGTCTGCCCTTCTCTGGTCCTCTGCCTCCCACCTTCCTGTCCTCTGGCTCCTCTCTCTCTTCTAGCTTCCTTTCTATTGCTCAACCTTGTGGCTAGTTGCTTTATTTTGGCATGTTTATACAAAGTTGAGACAGGTAATGTTTAGAATAAGTATCACAATGCAATATCCAGATTGAAACCAGAGAGTGGGGGAGAGAAATCAGCATGTGAATGAACAAGGGTAAAGTGCATACATTTCAAAAGAACATTTTACCAACATTCTAAGTTCCTTTTTAAAATATCCTCATATTTGTAAGGTGCCTCTTGAAAAATGGGGTCAGTGTTTTGCATTGTTTCTCTCATCTATTCAAATGTATTTTATCATTCTAATTGCTTCCTTTAGGTATCCACCAATATTAAAGAAGAGTTATTCAAACTGTTTTTTGTTCTGCCACTCAACAAATACTGATTTGTTCTCATAAATACTAAGTATAAAACTGACTGAGTTAGGCAGGGTCCTGTCTTATAGAAACTTTAATCTCTGTTCTGAAAAGAGTCGTCAAACTCATTAACAATAGATATGAAAGAAAATATCAGGCCAGACATGTTAGAGCATTCTTCTCATCTTAGCACAGGGAACACTGAGGCTGAAATCATCCTTGACTACAATCGAAGGTTTCAAAAGATCCAAGGCTGCAAAGTGAGACATTGCTTATAATAATAATAATGGTAGTAATATTGATGATGATGTCAGATACATTCCAGTGTTTTAAAGAAGATAAAATGTGCTCATGTAACAAGTGACTGAGTTGCTATTCCAGCCAGAGGGGGTGGTGCTTTGATTGAGACCCAAGTAGAAAGAGAAACAAATGCAGAGGCCTGCAGCTCAGAATACAGATGATAAGAATAAAAGTCTAGAAGAAAGGAAATTATAAGGAAAAAAAAAAGGAAGTCAGATATGTAGATATGTAGAGCCTACGTCAAAAGGAGCCTGGTAGGCTGTGGCAATTGAACTGTTCTAAGACAGGGATTGTAGAAACTTAGATTGTTTCTAAGGAAACAAGGATTGTTTACACTTAGAGACATAGAGGTGATAAATGCTTATTATACTTAGTAACACAGTACTCAAGAAAAACAAGGCTTATACATTGAATACATGCTATAAATACTATTTCCTAGAATGTCTTATAGCCAGTAGGAGTTTAGTAGTCTAACAATAGACATTTCCACTAGAGAGCCCAAGAAACCAATAGTTCTTCAGTTCATGAACCTGGATGCCTCAGCAGTCCCAATCTAGTGTTGAAAGTCTGGAAGACTCCTGAGTCTTCAGTTCACATTGAAATCCATAGAAGATGGACATGTATGTCATGGAAGAATGACATCAGCAGGAGCAGCAGTGATGCCTGCCCTTATGAGCTAGAACTAAAGGCATGCAACCAGCAGTTTTTCTCCTTGACCTCTTCATATGTCAGTTAACTTCCAAAGATGCATTATGCTCTGGGGAAGAGTCTTCTCCTATCATTTTGAAAACGCTCTCAGAGATTTACCATGAGCGTGCTTCTTAGTCTGTACTATGGTCAATGAAATTAGAAATTAAGATCAACCATCACACCTATACAAGACTCTAGAGTCTAGAGGATACTGTAAGGTTGGTATGTAAAGAAATGAGAAGAATCACAAATTGCTCTTGAGTAAATGTGGATGCTTGTGTTCTTTTTACCAGCCAAAGAGGAAAAAATGCTACTGGTATTTAAGTGGTTGAAAATCTATGCTGTTATATGTCATCTTAACAGAAATTTTGGAAAGCAGTTTCCATATTTGTTAAAAATAATACTAATTTTTGAGTACTTTATAGATATAATTTATAACATTCCCATCGAAATTTTAGTAATAATTCTCTATTTTCATAGGCTTAACCACATAACTATTTATACAAAGACAACCAAAGTTTAAACAGCTTAGTCTCACCTATCATATTATTGTAATCAAGTAATTACTAATTGTAGACTTTAAGTGTGTTCATGATTGTATGTAGTTCATAGCCATATGGAAAATTGTTTAAAAACATAAACTAAAAAACCCTACAGAAAAGAGAATCCAAAATTTGGTTTCTATGTAAATAACTAATATTTAAATAAATTTCATCATTTCTTGACAAAAAAAGAAAGAAAATCTATGCTGTTAAGTCTGAAACATCTTTTAAAACCCACAGTTACAAGTATCCCAAATTCAAAATATGCTGAAGTTGATGAGTTCAAGAGTTACATAATTTAACCTCATTTTTCTTTGTGTGTGTGTATGTGTTTGTGTGTTTATTGTTGATGTTTGTCTGACTTATGGTCTTACTAAGTAGCCTCAACTGAGATTGAAACTATCCTCCAGTCTCTGCCTCCCAAGTGCTGGGATTACAGGAATTCACAGTCATGCCAGCCCATAATTTTACTTCTAACTTTAGTGAAAAAAAAATAAAAGAAATAAAACGAAAAAGGAGGAACATGACTTCTTCTAGGTTTGATGGAGGAGAAAGTTCATTATGGCATGTGGGAGAGCATAGCTAGAAATAGACACATCTGGGGGAGTCCAGAAATGTAACAGCCATGAACCATGTTGGGAGAAGGGAAGGGGATGGATGAGAAGGGAAACAAGTACAGCAGCCAGGAAGCCAAAGGTACAAAGGGCATAGGTAACCAAAATGTCTGAAACAATATGGGAAACAACCTCTTGGGGAAGGACAGCCTAGTCTCTGACATGGAGAGCTCAGGGAAAAGGGAGGGGTATGACAGCCCTATACTGTAACAGGTAGGGACTGAGGGATGCTGGGAGAACCTAGGTCTGCTTTAGTATGTTAAATAAGCACATCAGCATCTTGTCCTTTTCTACCAAATGATCCAAATAGAATGTCTAGCTCACCCTTTGTCAGTTCTCATTAAATTTGTAGCTGCATTCCTCTTTTAATTAGACAGGAGAAAGAAGGAAGAAAGACAAAGCTTTCGTCTTTTCTTCTACTTCCACTTAGTTTTCTTTTATAAAGTATGTAAGACACCAGATGACAACAAGCTGGAGATGGACTGGGATAGATACAAATGCTCAGATCAAAGGGAGCAGCTGGAGGTAGCCACATTTGGCTGAGTGGTTTTAATTGCTATAGTCTGACTCTTCTACTACCCTTCTGAGTTCAACTGACAATGGACTTGACTGTGTGGGGGTCAGACAGCTCAGTACATCCAGGAGCACATACTAGACACTCAATAAACATCTATGAGATCAATGGCATTAAAGCATTTTTTAATAGAACCTTTCAAATTGTATATAGGGTAAATTACTTAATGTCATATAGGTCCCCAAGTGGCCCTGCTTATGTTCAGTCTCTGTATGCAGTTGGAAGTTTGCTGCTATGGTAGTTTAATGATTTACATGATATGGTATGTGTTACAGGCTATAGACAGAAAGAAGGAAGAGAAAGAAGGTGGGTGTGGGAGAGAAATGGCCCAAGGTAAGGTAATTATTTTTAATCTTTTTTTCTTTTCTAGTCTTTTCATAAATATTAATAAATGAAAATGCATTTCTAGTAATTCCTTGAAAACCCTCATCACATCATGCAGAGAAGCAGGTGAGCTATGTTTCCATTAAGCATAATGCAGAAAAAAACAAGACAAACAAACAAAATATTATCTTTCTAGTTAGAGTCTCTAAAAGCACTAACTTTCTAAAGCCAAGCTCCTGTTCTTCACAACTACACATGACTACAGAATCATACTCTATTTCATCCCTCTGTTTAGTCCATCCCTAGGAATAATCTTTGATTTTTCCATTTCCAAAAATTTGACCTATCAGCGATTCCCTCTTGGTCATCAAATCTCTGTGATGTGTTTTTACATTCTGGGTCCAATCATCTTGATTTATGTGCCTGCATCTACTTGAACTCACCCAATAATCAAAGGGATCATGCTCATCTCTACCTCAGTTTCCTCATCTGAAATGTGACCAATTTATAAAGGTCTTATGAGAACTATACAATGATAGAATTAAATCACATAAGATGATGCCTGACATAATCTTAGTTACCATCACCATGAAACCTTAAATAAATGGCCTTTCCATTTATTTGAGTTGGAAATATCCCTCCACCCACAACAGACACATACTCACCATTTTTATTTTGTTTTGTTTTAAGTCTTGGTCTGTAGCTGGTAGTGAAGTCTGGCCAAGATCTGTAGCTGTGGGATCTAAGGCACAGATGGAGGAAGTAAATCATGGAAGCCATCTGTACCCTTGGTAATATATGTTGCCATGCCCCTCTCTCTGTACTTTCTGCTTCCTAGCCACCAGGAAGTGAGACATCTGCCTGTGCTCATGCTGCTGTGATCTTCTGTCTTCCCTCTGTCCCAAACTTCAGGTACATCCAAACGTGGAGTCAAACTTCAAGGACCATGAGCAAAAAATGAATATTTTTCTTTTTTATATTATTTTTCCAGTATTTGCTACTGAGACAAAAGAAACAAACAAACAATAACAAACCCCTGACATCTTCCCCTCATTTTACCTTCATGTCCTCTTATTGCATAGCCAGAAATTCTTTTCTAAAATGTGACTCTGATCCGGTCATTCAGGTTTCCCACTGATCTCAGAGTAAATTCAAATTTCATAGCTTGTCCTACTTGCCCATAAAGGTTGCATTAAATGCTTTCCTGCTGATGTTATAAAATGACTGTCAGAAGCAAAAGGAGGAAAATGTATTTGGCTTGTAGTTTAAGAGAGCACAGTCCGTTCCAGCAGGGAAGATATGCTGAGGTTCACAGCAATGGGAACATGCATATTCTTCACATATTGGCAGATCACGAAGCAGCTGATGGAATGCCAGGACCTCTTAGCTGGTTTTATCAAGCTGAGACCACAGGCTATGACCACATTCAGGATGAGTCTTCTCTCCTCAAACCTCTCTGGAAAAATCTTCACAGATATCGCCAAAGGAATAACCAGTGGTGACCCCAAATACTGTTGCTCTGCTTTGGTTTTTCCTGCTGTGGTAAACACCATGATCAAAAGCAACATGAGGATTAAAAGGTTTAGTATCATTATACAGACAACTGTCCATATTTAAAGGTAGTTACCTGGAAGTAGAAAATGCAGAACACTCCTTACTGAGTTGCTCAGCCGCTTTCTTATATAAGTGACACCCATTGACTTAGAGGTAGTATAACTCACAGTGGAATAGGCCTTCTCAAACCATCAATCAAGACAATGTCCCACAGACATGCACAAAGGCCAATCTGATGGAGGTAATTCTTCAGTTGAGGTCTTCTCTTCCCAGGAGGCTCTACTTTGAGTTTAGTTGATAAAAACAAACAAATAAACAAAAACTAACCAACATATCTGTCAACTAAGAAATTAAAATCACAGGGTCTTTTTTAAAGTTGCTTCCCTGTATGTATTTTTATCTACCCGAAGCACCACTTTCTTACTATACAAAGGTCCACACTTTCATGGATAACTTATAATTCACTGAATAGAGCTCTAAATATTGAAGAGAAAATTAGCACTTAGAACTGTTTAACTCCTGACACTTTTCAGTTTTCTGTGAAGCCAACAAAGTTAATGTAGACTTTCCTTTATGTACATCAATAACAAAACATAACATCCTGTGTGTGTGTGTGTGTGTGTGTGTGTACGCATGTGTATGCGGGTGTATGTGTGTATATATGTACGTATGTAATAGACCAATAGGACTTCTTAGGATGTGAACATGAAAGTTGTGGAAGCAAATAACAAATGAAAAGAGAAACAATATTTCTCAAGAACACAAATACAATTTACAAGGAGTTAGTTGAAAAATTTTTATTTAACCCTGTAATTTTTATCAAAGGTATACAAGAGATGTAGAGTATCCTTAAGTCGTACTGACAATGTAACTCAGCCAGGCCCATCTAAAGTAAGAAAGTAGGGATGAAGGATAAATGGTGTGAAAAATATGCATATAAGTGTAGAATCTAGACAGCATGGTCTTACCTCTTTACTGAATGCATAACTTTGCAAAAAGTTACTAGAGTTTCAGAGGACAACAGCTATTTATGACATTTCAATGATTTACTGGCTCTAACATCCTTACTTGAATTTGAAGAAGTAAAGTTGGTGTTAACAAATCCATAAACCAAACAGTAAGAAAAGACAAGAGGGGAAGGAAGCAACAGGAAATGGAAAATATACAAGGGTGAGAAGTTTACTAGAGAAAAGTAGCTTTGGGATGTCCAGTTCTTCAGTTCTGGATGGGTAGTACCAATAAAAATTTGTGCCTTCCCTCCTCCTATTCAGTTCAATTTCAGCTTTTCTGCTTGGATTTTCCATCAGAAGTGGCTCTTGTCCTCAAGCTATCTGGTGCTACTAAACTTCTATTATGAATTGAATAGGGCCCCCTTCAATGAGATATTGACATTTCCAATCCTTACAACTTATAAATATAATTTTACTTAGGAAAGGATCTTTGTATAAGTAACTAAGCTAGGAAATGTGAGACACTAGATCTTCTGAATAGGTGGACCTTGAATGACAAGTCCTCATAAGGGAAGAAACACTTAGGAAGAGGAGGCCATGTGAAGACAGTGGCCAAAATTATGAAACCTCCAGGCACTATTTGAGCCAGCAGCCATCAGAAGAGGCAGGTCATATCTTCTAGAGCCTTCAGAGGCATCAAGGATCGGGCAAACCTTTGATTTTGGGTTTCTGGCCTATAGAACTGATAGAGGAATGATTTTGGATGTTGAGGGCCTCCTTGTTTGTGGTAATTTGTCACAGTAGTGGCAAGAAGCTAAAGGATCCAGTGGGATGCCCTTCTGAGGACAGCTTGAACAATTTCTCAATGTACCTCATAAAAGTTCATCTGTGCGAGTAATATGCATTAAGGCTCCAGCAAGATAATAGTTGTGCCACCTGATAAACCATGTTTTATCTGCATGTGTTGGAACGTCTGAGTAGCATTTATATTACTTTAGAGATCTTCCTGGCTAAAAGAAAAATCATATTTATCTTGTCATTATATTTTGTATTTAAAAGCATTTTCAGGAAAATTAGCTTACTCTTTCAAAATGTAAAATCAGATAAACAAATGATGCTATCAGCCCCATTATCACTACTCTCATTCTGTCAATAAGAAGACCAGATAAAAATGCACAGTATAGCTTATTTCCAGGATATCCATACACACAAAAAGGAGCCTGAGACTCAGGTATTTGCCCAGGTTGCTATGAAAGGATTCTATGGAATAGGTTATAAAAATAAAATTTTATTTCTCATAACTCTGGAAGCTGAGAAATATGAGACCCAGATACCAGAAGGTTTGGTGTCTAGGGTTCACTTTTATGACCCATAGCCATTTTTACTTTATCCTTATCTGGTGGAGGAGACAGTGACTTCTATAAACATATTAATTTTATTTTTGAGTAAGTCACTCTTTTAAATAATTACTGCCCAGCAGCCTTGTCCTATAACACCATCATCTTACAATTCATTCAAAGGTAGCATCAAGCCTTTGGCCTAAACATGATCTCACAATCAGCTAGGCAGTGCTCACAGGGGGCTCAAAGAGACTATAACAACAATCACAGAGCTTGCATGGGTCTGAATAATAGGGATTTCTGCAAATATGTTATGGTTGTTTTCTTGGTGTTTTTGTGGGAGTTGGGTTTGACTCTTTCACCTGTTCTTGAGACCCTCTTCCTCCTATTGTGTTTCCTCACCCAGCCCTGATATGAGGGGGTTTCTTAGTCTTGTTATGTTGCATTTAGTTGATATCTCTGGCAAGCTTGCTCTTTTCTGAAGTGAAATGGAGGAGAGTGGATCTGGGGAAGAGGGGAGATGGGAGGTTGGGAGTGCCAACTAGAAATGGAGGGAGAGGAAACTGTGTTCAGGGTACAGTGTGTGTGTGTGTGTGAGAGAGAGAGAGAGAGACAGAGACAGAGACAGAGACAGACAGAGAGATAAAAGGAGAGAGAGAGAGAGAGAGAGAGAGAGAGAGAGAGAGAGAGAGAGAAAGAGACAGAGAAAAATCTTGATGCTGGCACTGAACCAGTAAGGTGGTTATGACATGTTAGGACATGAACACTCCTCAAATCAGAATAGAAATCACTATGTTGGTTACTTTCAAACTGGATTTTTCTACTACATCACAGCAGTAGGCATATAACTGAACTGCTTCTTTATGAGCTTCCTGTAACTCCTGTGTCCTCTCTGATGCTCCTTCAGTGCTGGATATCCTCATTGTCTCTATGATCTTATCATCCACTTTGCCTCATCTCTGTATTTTCCTTTTCTAAAGCTCAGGGAGGCACTTTCTCAAAGGTTCCCATATCAAACAGAGTTTGTCCAGAAGAAAGGCGATGATCACAAGCCATTTCTGTAATTCAACGAGGAAGATAAACTTGAAGCAAAGATGAGATGACACTCAGAGCCAAAGCAAACTGTCCCAGGCTATTCTGTATTCTTTGAGTCTCTTTATCGCTATAAACTTCCCATAAGCTCTACTCCTCTCTTCTCTTTAAGTAAGTGGATATAGACTTCTAAGTCTTGATGGATTTTAGTGTTCTTATCTTTTCCCCTATATAATGCACATAGACAATTCTGTCCATTCCTTTTGACACACTTGCCTACGATGTTTTCAGAGGTGAGACCTCTGAAACCCCTACGTTAGTGCACACATCTCTGTGATGTCACTTCTGCTCACATACCATTTTTCCAGTAAGCTCTATCCCTTGAATCTATTTAAAAACAACCTCTCTGTCTCCCCAACACTGTCTTGCTTTTCTGCCATGTTTTTTTCTCACTCTATTATATCATTGTACTGATAACTGAAGATGAAGGAAATTACAAAGATTAAAATTGGAAATTGAGAGGAAAAGACATTTTTAACCAAAAAGAAAACAAATTAAAAGTCATGGGAAAAAACAAAGAGGAATGAGAGTTCAGAGCTGTCTTGGAGCCAACACAAAAGTTTAACTCTGTACTTTTAAGCTTCTAAATCACAGGAAGACACCGCCCACATCCAGGGCTTTGCTTCCTGTGTATGAGAGGTCAGTAGGATTGAAAACTGCAGTTTTGCTGTGTTGTCTCCAAACCAGAACGTCAATTGCAGCTTCAAAGCATCATAAGAGCATCTTCAGATACAACAGAAATAAGGATTTGAGAAGATTGATGTACAAGCAAAAGATAAAAGGTACTTCCAGAGAAGGAGATTACAGAGAACTGATATAAATAGGAACTGGATCTAGCAAAAGTCATATTCACCTCTGGCAATTCAGCAGCACTCAGGAGCACACTTGGGCATGTCACCTGCTCCCAGGGAATTCTTACTCATCCAGAGAGGAAAACAGGACTCTATGAACTCATAGTAAAGACAGTGTAAACCAAAATCAAGCTGTCACAGTATTTTCTTTATAACATTCTTACATAACATGTGTGTGTATGAAGCTCATGCATGAGATGTTTGTTAAATTCAAAACTTTGTGCTTTAGAATTTGACATAAAAGTTTGTGATGAACAGTTAAAGTTTGAGATGAATAGTTAAAACAAAAGCAAATTGAAGTAAAAATAAATGATTTTCTGTCCATCTACCTAGATAATTGAGGAAGAAAGTTTCTCCCTTCTGCTTTTTGTCTCTCTACATTTCCTTCTACAAAATGTTCTTGATCTTATTGGAGGAAAAAAATCAATAAATTCAAATTTATTGAAAATTTTAGTTTTTTTAGTTTTTTTTTTTTTTTTAGGGCAAAGGGAAAAACAGCTGCTTGAGGCCCTTTGAAGCCTGAGATTTTAGTAAGTCCAGTGGAAAAGAGGGATCATTAATCTGGATGGGGATGGTGTTTACTGGAACTAGAGTTTAGATTTTTCTTCAATTCCTCCTACAAGTTTGTCCCTGAAGGTCAGACAAATACTGTCATTGTTTGCTCATAGGTAGAGATTTACTTAATTGTAATGCTAATTATATTAATTAGCATGGCACTTAATAGAATAGTCAAAGTGGGCGCTTAGACTTTCTGTTTTCAAGAAGTAGGAAGTCTAACCTATATGCCTCCAATCAGAAGTTGTATCTGTTGTTCATTGGACGTGGATGTGCTTTTGTAACTAGATCCAAGCCATTGTCCCTTCTAGAGTCATTTCTTAACTTCCTGTGTTGCCCTACACCAAGATCACTAAACTAGAATCCCACAGGTCGGTTGGGCTTAGCTCAATGCCCTGGTCTATTACTTTTAAAACAAATGCAGTGTAGATAAGTTCTTAGCCACTTCTTGCTTCCATTTATTTCATCTCACAATATTTTAAAGTCACTAATCTCAAAGACTTGTGATTAAAAAAAATACTTTTTACCATAAATGGGAGAAATGTAAATCTTGAGGGGGAAACATATTAGATTTCCTGTGTTCAAATCCAGATGCTTTTCATGTTGACTTTTCTCAATCTTGCAAGTTTAAAGTTATGACTCAGTTTTGTCTTCTGCAAAGTAGAGCATAACAATAGCTTCACTTTTAAAAGGTTGTTGTTCGAATAAAAAAAACAACAGTAGTCTTTTAGAGCACAAATGGGTAAAAAAACAAATACATGGTATAATTAATAACAGTAATATTTTGGTTAAGTAAGTGTTGTGAATTTAGATTCTGAGAATTCAGAAAGTATTCATTAAATAATATTAGATCAGATAAATTTTACAACTCACCATTTACAGATATAAACTGCTTCTTTCTCCATGTATTTTTGATCCAACCAATGGATCATGGTTGACTTCCTAAGGGCAACATGCTTAGAGAAAAATTACTCTCCCAGGACATTTTGATTGCTAATAGTTCCATGACCAATACAGCACAAATTGGACTTGGAAAAAGGAGAAGAAGAATAAAAAGAAGAACAACAACAAGAAGAAGAAGAACAAGAAGAGGAGGAGGACAAGGAAGAGAAGGAGGACGAGGAGGAGGACAACTAGAAAAAGGAGGGGGAGGGTGAAAAGAAGGAAGAAGAAGAGGTTCTGTGGGTCCTTCCCACCTTGACTGACATTCAAGATGAAAAGAAGCAGGGAAGCACATGGCCTTGGTCTTCTATAGTGAGTACAGAGGCATCTGATATGGGAGATTATGTCTGAGGACAGCTTTTTGATTGAAATAGTGAGGCTAACTTATATAGCTCGAGTAAGGGGAGGGCAGAAAAAGGACAAGGGAAGAAATGTGCCTGGGCATGTGGGGACCTGATGGAAGGCAGGAAAACATTAATGCTGCCCCAATACAAATACCAAAGCCTTCGAGAGGAGGCAGGGACATTCCAAGGTATCAGCAGACTGCCCAGTCACAGGTTTTCTGAGAACCTGGTGCTCTGGAGGGAAAACACAAGCCTACCTGCCTTATTATGACATGGCTTTTGTCTCTATGAGATTGAGTGGACCCATGCTTGATTTGAATAGGGTGTAACCCCACTCCTGCTGTGGTCTCTGAGAACTGTCCAGGGTACTGGCAGTATTCTACTGTTCCTTGTCTGGCCTGGGAATCTCCAAGGTTGCATAGGTAGGAAAGAAGACTTAGGTCTGGGAAGAGTGGGGAGGGGGTAAATAAGAGCAAAACATAATGTTTAAGAATATGAAATTACTGCGGGTTGAATGCCACAGGTCCCGCCTCTGAGAAAAAGGTATCAGACAGGTCTGATGCTCTTTGGGTGGATGACACCTAAATGAACATCGGTACAAAGTCTCAATTTATTTCTAATATCAGAGGTCAGACCTCTACTATTGCCTGATGCGTCTAAAACAAAAAGGGGGAACTGTAGAGAGCTATGTAATGCCGCGCCTTAAAGATGGAGCTGGTTTCTGCCTTCCACCTTCCAGATGGTGAGTGCTCTCTGTCACAAACAACTCCATATTTGGCTAAGGCTGAGGATCTGGCTTGCTTCCGTGTATGTGGACCTATCTGCATTGCCCACGTGGCATGCTGGGGTTGGCTACCCAGAGGCTATTTAAGCTGTAGGCTGGCTTTCCCCAGGGTCAGAAGATTGTTCAAGGTTCCTGAATAAACTGCATTGAAAAAAAAAAGAATATGAAATTACTAACAAAAAATGTTATTTATAAAAAGAAAAACTACTTGTCTGAGTAGTATAGCCACAATGCATCCTCTACCCATGTAAGGTATGATATAAAAAGCCCTAGGTCAGAGGCCAGAAAAATAGTTGCACTGTGTTGCTCCAAGACTCATACAGATGATTTAAATTACTAGCAAGCATCGTACAAATAACAATTGGTGTTTAGAAACAATATCTTAGAAAATCACATTTTAGTGGACTAAACGTGAGAAGGGGTGTTCATTAAAGTGATAAATGTGTGCTTCTATCTATAGATATTATGTTAATTGCTGCAATAATTTTGTGGGCTAACAGAACTCCCTCCATTTACATGTCTGAGCTTTTTCTATCTAAGGTGTACTTTCCTGGATTCTAATTCATGCCTATTTGAGTCTAGAACCAGTATAATTAGTCACTTAACAGGAGAAAGGCAGGAGCAAAGCCAGGCCCTTACATTTAGTGTAAGGTAAGATACATATATAAATAATGAAAATCTGATTAAATTAAGGATAGATCTGTATCCAGACTCTAAGAGAGCAGCTTTATGTCGAGGCAGATCACAATAGGCTTCACTAGTGGAGAAGCGGTCATAGTCAAGACTTAATTTTACCTTGGAGAAAACGCACTATCTGCACTTTCCTGTTCTTGCCACGAGGTGGCTCTGTTACCAGGCAAGTTAAATAACTCAATATGATGAGTGTCCAGCCTTAATAAATTAATTATGATCCTTTTCCCGGCACACACACACACACACACACACACACACACACACAAATGTATGCTTTTCTTATGAGGGTATTAGAGAACAAAAAATATTTAAAAAGAGAAATAGCTTAAGGAAAGTTGGCCTTACACCTGAATGTGTTAAGGGAACTGAGACATATAACAAAACCAAAGACATATTTCATCAGCTTCATAGGGGTGGGAGGAGTGAAGGCATTTTTTCAAGCTGATGAATAAGGATGAGGATTTTTTTTTTCTGGAAAAGAAAGGAAGTACATTTTTGTTTTGCGGTCCTTAATCAGACAATAGCCAACCTCTATGAAATATGAGGTCTGGTCAAAAAGGTTGATCCCAGAAATTGGAGTATTTCTCATGACCACAAGACTCAGAAAAGCACTTCCAAACAAGCAGCAACCCCAAAAAACAACATATTGCCGTCCTGAAAAAAAAAATCTAACTGTGCTTGAAAAAACAACAACATATGGCAGGGTGGGGTGTGAGCAAAAGGAATATAGTTATCATGCTTCAACATTCCCTTTACAAGCATGAAGGAAAGGAATATTTTCTACGAAAGAATGTGGAGAGGTCTCAAAGCCTCTCTTTTGAAAGCACAATTAGGGATAGGAAAGCAAAGAGGTTTTTGTTCCAGGTGAATTATGGCTGAGAACCAGGAACTGAATTTCACCTTTGACCCAAAAGTATGCTAAAAAGGAGCAAAGGAGATGAAAGTTGAAAATAGAGGTTTCATTCAGTGCTTTGTAACTAGAGATTAAAACAGAGGGAGAAATGGAATGTACTTGTACATGCTGGATCTCAACACCAAAGCCACAATGTGCCGATTATAACACTGGGGTGCCATCATTATGTATCTAGAATCTGGGTTTTGTTTGACAAAACAGAATCAACTTTAAGCACAGTTCTCTCTTGGGGATCTCAGTCATGTGATGGTTTCATAATTCAAGATGAAGTCACTTCACAAAGCTAGAAAAGTGCTAAAAATAAGTTCTCAAACTTTGATGTCTTTGCTATTTGTCCTCACCCAGGCTGGGCACCCATCAGTTCCATAAACCAAGATTGTCTCTCTGCAACACAGCTCTCATCAGTAGATTGCTATCTATGAGAACCATTGATCCATCAAACTGTGGAGAAATTCTCTGTGATATGACTAAAAAGATTTTGACCCTTCAGAGAGCTTCCAGGCTGAGGAGGAGTTTTATGGATTAAGGTGTTCCAATAGGACACCCTAAAATATCCAACTCTGGCATAAATGTTATTTAGAGCTGAAGATGTTTGATATTCAATGAAAGGATGGGAAGGCTTTGTCTGAACTCTGCTATTTTCCTAAAAGCAGAGGCTGTTGTAAGAGGAAAGAACATGTCTTATCACAACTCAGAACTATCAAGCATTTTACAATTTACAAAAACATGATATCTTCTATCCATTCACATGAAGTATCCAGTTTTCTTTGTAAAACAGAATTTTGTTTTTTAAAAAATCTTAGCCCCCAAAATATGGGAAAATATACCCCTCAAATCGAACTATATACCTTACTTGATCATCATGGTGATCACAAATATATGAGGCTAATTCATATTAGCAAACACTTGCTCATTTTTACCTTTTTTACCCTGTCTTTTGCCAGTCTAATTATCAACCTACCAGCCAATGAACCTAGGAGTGGAGAGTGCTAATCAACTTCCTCCACCTGCAAGAATTACGGGAAGGCCACCTGCCCATGCAATATTTACATGGATGATGAAGATCTCAACTCTGATCCTTATTCTCTAGCAGCAAGGCTTTTCCCTCAGAGTCATTTCCGCATGCCCTTAGATTCTCTTTTAAGTCACTGATTTAATTAACAATCACAGCTACTGTTATAATTAAGAAATCTGTTGCAATGTATTAGGTATAAGGGAGAAAGTTTATTATGGAAATAGGGAGGGGAAAGAAAGAACAATAGGGATGCAGGAGCTCCAGAAAGAGACAAAGTGAGGGAGAGATATAGAGAGAGAGACGAAGAGAGACAGAGAGAGACAGACAGGGAGGCAGCGAGCACTGCAGCGCAGCTTGGCAGCCCCTCTTTAACTGGTTCCAGCCTCCTTGGTGGCAGGTGATGACTTCAGAAGCAGACTCTGGAGATCGGCTCGTGAACTGACATTACAGCTACTTTTTCTACAATTTTATGTCCCATCTTTCACCAGAATGACCATGTTCTATTTCTGCCTTTAATGTTTTTACTTGCCCTTATTCTCACTGTAAGCCTAGTTAAAAGTATTGAACAATAACCATACTACACACCTAATACTGTAAGTCTGAAGCTATATCAGCCCAGTTTTTGAAATCTGCATTTTTATAATTAGTCTGACTAACCTCTTCTTATTGCATTTAAGGGATTCTCTGACCTGAAACACCAAACATTCCCCCTTTCCTCAGTCAAATGAGTTCCAAAAGCCTAAAAAAGTAAATAGTGTGGCTTAGCTGCAACATGTCCCATTCCTGGTACTAATCTTTTGCAGGCTACTTCTGCATTGCTGTGACAAATGTAGGACAAAAACAACTTAAAGGGAGAAAATTATTTGGCTTTGGATTTGAAATTATTTCAGTCCACTGTAGCAGAAAGGAGACAATCAGTCATTGGTGGTAGAAGCACCATGTGGCGACTATTTCATGTTATACTGGGAAGCAGGGAATGTGCTAGAACCAGCCTCTTATCCCTCATGGCCTATCTATCTCTGACAATGGGTTCCAATTCTTAAAAAAAAAACAATTTATTTAATTTTTTAAATGTGCATTAGTGTGAAGATGTCAGATCCTTTGGAATTGGGGTTACAGACAATTGTGAGCTGCCATGTAGGTGCTGGGAATTGAACCTGGATCAGACAGTGCTCCTAACCACTAAGCCATCTCTCCAGTCTTGGGTTCCACAGGCACTAAAATTAATATGACATATTGGGTACAAAGAATTTAGACCACAAGCCAGAGGAAATATTTCAGATGCAAATATAGAAGTTGTTCTCAGTTTTCTCCTTTGACTTCTTCATTTTCCTTTTTTTTTTTTTATTGGACAAGGTTTGGTCTTATGCAATGGCCTTACTTGATTGGTATTCTTGCTCCATTCTTATTAGGCAATATTTTGGAATGGTTATAAAACTTAACATTCCAAACAAACAAAAATACTAAATTTCAAAAGAGTAATATAACAAAGAGGTACTCCAGAACACTGAAGTCATTGATTATTATTATATGACTATATTATATGATTTCCCCATGCTGATTGGAAAGCACCAGCTAATTAGACATATGAGAACTTGAACATTCAAACTTATAATATTTAATGTGATAATATTAAAATCTTGGAGTGCTTGAAGAAGGAAATTTTTTCTAGGTATTAAATTTTAGGAACGCTAGCAAGTTGCAATTTCTAGAGAAATATAACATCATGGTCACTTTATTTCAGTGTGCCCTTGCCACGCTCAACAATTTAGGAAAATTGTATCCTTAGCTTCTATCTAGAATGTGCTGGTTATTTCAATAGAGAGTGTTTTATAAAAAGGACACTTGTGTGACTTCTAGGTACAGTCATAGAAAGCCAAGCTGCTTTTACCTTGTTTGCGGGATCACTCATGTATCTTGAATTCCATGTGGGATATAAAGCTATTCTGAAGTTGCCAGAAGGTAACTGAGTGAAAAAAGCAATGCTCAGATAATCTTTCAGCTGTCTTAGTGTTCAAGTCATCCTAGCCTAGAAAACTGCAATTCAGTTAACTAGACTTGAGACAACTATAGCCCCTCAGACATAGGGCCAAGTCCAGCCTTTGGATCTTTATATTCTGCATCCAAACCCTACATCCTAGCTACACAGCCACAGAACCTGGGAACATAACAAAAACCAATGTTTTAAGCAGGTGAGGCAATGTTAGCATTGAACAATTATGTTAGTTTAGTAAATAAAACATTGTATGTATGTGTGTTTTCTCCAAGTTGTCTATTCAAAGCCTTATGAACAACATTATTTTTGTAGTGTCCAATCTGTTGAGAAAGACAGGAAATATCTTGTAGGTTTTCTTTCTTTCTTTCTTTGTGTGTGTGTGTGTGAATTTCATATACCAAAGTTTAGCTCATAAATATTTTGTTAAGCTTATTTAAAAATAATCTAAGTTAAAATTTCTACAAGAACTAAAAGTACATGATCCTTCATGAGAGCTTGGAGACCAAATAGCAATATGCCTTTTCTTTTCTCAGGTGATGAACCAAAGAAAGTACTTAAACTGTCACGAACTTATGATGAAGAATATCGTCTTGTACAGGACATTTTTTGTTTCTTTTGTTTTTTAAAGGCTTAGTATGAAGAAATTTTATAGCAGTTTGATTAATTAAGCTGTGAAGGTAGATCATGTGTTTTAGGGGTTGTAAAGGTGGGAAAAGACTTTGCCCCAGCCAGGGTGAGGCTCAGTTTCTGACAACAGAGATGACATTCAGAGACCTTCTGAAAACATATAGTGTGATAATAGAGATGATCATCCCAAAATTAACTGTACTCTGCTCTTGTGTTTCCTTGAGGACCAGGATAAATAAGAGACACTCTAGCAATATAAATGAATAATTAGATCAGAAAGTGATTCTTGTTCATCTCTTTATGGTAACTTTTATTACACTCTGTTGAAATTGTCTACATATGTGTCTGTCTCCTTAACTAAGGAAAACAGTCTGTCAAATTCATTTTTCTATTCACAGCATTTAGCATAAATTTTAACTCAGAGGAAGTATTCAATATATGCCCTATATAAATAATTGAAAGAGAAAATACAATATTAATTAAATTATCTCTATGTGCTGTAGTAATTATGTGTGTCCCAAACCTGGGATGTTCTTGAGTTTTCTAGTCTATCTCAAGACCGTGTAAACCTGCTTCAAAGACCTGATGCTTTTTGATCCAGAAATCAGTCTTCTAGAATCCGTGTCTTCTCTTTCCCATGATTTCAGGTGGCTTAAGCAATTACTGATCATAGTTTGCTGGGCTGATGTGTTAGTGTATGATGTCTGTTTTTCTGCTTTTTTTCTTTTGGTCTCTGAAACATTCATATTACTTAGAGTGGGATATTTCCAAAGAGCAGATCTTGTTATGTTAATTCACTGCTTCAAATCCTTGTTGATCTCTTTCTTTCCACAGAAATCCAAATCACCCTAAATAACCTTCAAGGTCATCCCTGATTAATTCCTGATGAAGTATAACTACTTCATCTTCATTTCTCACGTATCCAAGTTTCTTTTTCTGTTTAATCAAAGTGATTCTTTGTTGCTTTTCTGCTGATATAAATTTGCATGTCTTTGCAAATCCCATTCTCCTGACTGTGAATCTAGTTCCTCTTCTTCTCAAGGCATCTTCAGTGTTTCTAGGAATGTTCCATGCATCCTCCAGATCCCCCAAGCCAAGGGAAGCCATGTCTTTTGTACTGTCATTAAACTTTTAATTTCCTGTAGCTGAAGAAGAGTAGAGTGCAGGTATAAGCCTATTGTCTAGCCTGAAGCTCAATAACATGAGTAGGTCATCTTTAATGCCTGCTTAAATTAATCCCACTTGAGAAGAATAAAACCATTACCACAATTTTAAGCCAAATTTGAAGAAAACTTTAACTAAATACTGGCAAGGGTGATGGGGTCTGTCCAGGTCCATTTTAGGGTTCTCAGGAAAGGTCTTGAGTCACATTCTGTAGAGGTCCAATCATTTTCCACAAGGTCCAATCAGGGACAGGCACCCTGTCTCCATGTGATCAAACACATCTGGTGCAGCTGGGCGAAACAACTTGTTTAGGGGAGTAAAAACATATGGTTTGTTATTTCCCTTAAACCATAAAAGTGTTCCAGAATTATGGGAAGTTATCTGTCCTTGTGCAAAGGGCTCTTACACTTAACCTCTTGGTGACTGTCTTTATTTTATGTACTGCCGAAACACAGCACCACAGATTAAGTTACATATAACAATTATTAACGTATTACTAATAATGCCAGAAGCCAGGAACTCAAAAATCTAGGTGTTAGCATCTGTTAGGATCCTTCCTGTAATAGAACAGAAAGCAGCCCATGGCATAAGGACAAAGAGAGGGAAAGAGAAGGTAGTAGAGAGAGATTAATGAGGTACCTAACTGTTCCTTTTCTTTTACTGGCATTAGTTTTGAAGGCAAGTCTTCATGCCCACCCCCTTGATGTGTCTCTCTGCCCCGACCCGCGGGACCTAGTTATTTGTGGGGGCGAAGGGGGTCGCAGCCTGTAAAAGATGAGCGGGAGAAAGGAAGGACTCAAGCAAATGTGCACTTGTCAAGAGTCAAATTTTATTGAACCGAAGTAGGCTTTTAAGGCCAACCTTAGATAGGGGCGGGGCGAGGGAGGAGCTCAGTGCAGATTCCTTTTTACTCAGGGAGGGGCAGGTTGGAAAGTCCCATTTTAGAGTCGGTCAACTTCAGGAAGGGGCAGGGTAGAAGTGACAGAATCGTCTTGGCCCGGGGCCTGGAACACTTTGCAGTTATTATTGGAAGTCAAGGCACAGTTAGCACATCTCTGTAATTGTCAAGCAACCAGGTGCAGCAGGGTGCGGGGAGTGAGAAAAGGTCGGAAGTTTCTTGGGCCTTGTCTCCAACATCTCTCTGTCTCCGTTTCTCTCTCAATATTTCAGATGGTATCACTGTGCAAGACAAGCTAAGCCCAAGCTCATGATTCTCTTGCCCCATACTCTTGAAACATAAATATTGGAATTAAAAGCAGATACAATGGTAATTTAATTTCAATATGAGTCTGGTAGGGAATAAATACTACCCCCTCATAATAATTTAGTCCTTTCGTATGTAACATAAGTTTGAGTCTGACCTGTGTGACCAATCTCAAAGCAACCAAACAAAGATAAACCACTAAAAACAAACAAACAAACAAAGAAAAAACAAAGCTGCTTAGTTCTAATGGGAGTTCAGGTCTCACAGCTGCTACCTTGAATGCAATAAGCATTGAAAAAGCAAAGATTTGAGACCAGAAGTACAAAAAAATCAGACCTCAAATCAAATGCAGTAATCAGGCCAAAATAATGGCTTTGTCTCAGAAATCATTCATGGAGTGTAGTTGGCTGTATAGGCTCTGAAGTAGAGCCTCTGGGATAAGAAGGGCACCTCATCACAATAAATTGAAATAGTCAAGCGAAAATCCATTCGGAGCAATTTCTTTGCCAGAGAGCTAGACTGGACTTGGAGCCTAGACATCTAGACAGCAAGTATGGAACATTTAATTCTGCAGCCTAGCCATGCATGGCCATGCCATTGCTGAAGGAGAGCCGCAAAACTTGAGTCCACAATCTAAATGGCTGAAAGTAGATTCCTGTAGAAAAATAACACACTGATATCGTCTCTTTGCAAATCCATAGCTCAGTATGCTTGCTAGAAGTAACTTTAGAGTCAAGCAAACTTGACTCTAAAGTAGGGGCAGTGGCTGCATCTTGGGTTTAGTGTTGTGTGGTGACAAAGTGAGCACTAGACTGAAAGAGTTATTGAATAGACTACTGCGTGGGTAAGCCAGTGAATAAAAATGAACAAATTAGATCAGCAGATTTCTTCTTGGGCTACTGAATTCTTAACAGATGTAATTTAACCAGTTTTGATAAAAGGGGGGCTTATGATAATTTAAAATTATGGATAATGCCTATGGAACAGAAAATTAAATTATTAGTAATTTTAGTGTGCTAAAACCTCAGTTTAAAAATGATTCATAACCATTAAGTGCATACACACAGGGAGTCTTACGGAAGAAGGGGAGTTAGAAAGACATGGATGGGACAGGAGCTCCACAAGGAGACAAACAGAACCAAAAATCTGGGCCCATGGGGTCCTGCAGAGACTGATGCTCCAACCAAGGACTATGCATGGAGAGGACCTAGATCCCTTGCTCAGATGTAGCCCATAGGCAGCTCAGTCTCCAGGTGGGTTCCTGTGTAAGGGGAGCAGGGGTTCCCTCTGACATGGCTTCCTGTTCTTTGATCACTTCTGCCTGGTCATGCTGTCTTGCCAAACCACTAAGGAAGAGGATCCAGGCAGAAGAGACTTGATAAGCTATGGGCAGATGGCAATGGTGGAGAACTCCTCCTTTCAGAAGACTAGAGGAAAAGGATAAGGGGAAGAGGGTGGAATGGTCATGGTTGGACTGGGAGAGAATGAGAGAGTAGGCTACAATTGGAATATAAAATGAATAAATTGTAAAAAATAAAAATAAAGAGGGAGACCATGGCTCTGCAGGCATACCCCATAGCCCAGTACTTGGGAACTGAAGCAACTGACTCTTGATATCCTCCATTGTATCCTCCATTGATACACAGGAAGTTCAAGGGCAGCTTGGGATACAAAGCTAGGTTCTGTGTTTAAAATATACTGGGAAGAAAACTAAAGCACCCCACCCTCTCCAAGAGTATCAGAAAAATTTAGATTCTGCTTCTTTCCTGGGTTGTAGCACATCCTTGTTCCAAAGAATATTATGGGAGGTAAGTATTATTTATCTCATTTTCAAAGCTATAGGCATATTGGCTCTTAAAAATTGGGTGATTCAGCACACAAAAAGTGATAAAAACAAATTTAAAAATTTTTATCATAATTAGTCATCCAACTGCTACTCCTAGTAAGGTTGTTCTCCCATCAGCTCTTCCTATTATATGATGCTGTCTCTTACTGTCTCTTACATTGTGCCTGATTATTTCCATCTTATGTAGCTGAGACTTCATGGCACAATATTATAATGCAACATCAATGATACTTTTAACATAGGTAATAATAATAGAACTGTTATGCATCGAAGAATGTTACTTAGGTAAAATAAAATGTTCCACTAAACACCCAGCTAAAACTCCACCAAGGTGAATGAATTACGATGTTCAGAGTTTGTACACATTCAACAGTGGTGGGGAGGAAGGCAGAACACCAGGAGTAGTGCTTTCCAGAATGAACAACATTAGCCATTAGCTCAAGGACATTCCCTAGGGATACACACTATTGTCTCCCACTCCTGTGCTAACCATGATTTTTCAGTTACTTCTATAGATATTGGTTTCTCTGTGGTAGAGTAGATGTTTCTTTTATCCATTGTGCTTACCCTTTCCATTATGGTGTCTACTTCACTCTGTGTGAGCAGATCATCTAGCTGGAAGTGAAAACAAACAAACAAACAGACCCACACCAGCAGTTGTTCTTCAGTCAGAAGACTGTGGTTCTCAATATCATCTTTGAGTGCAGGTGGGCTCTGATCTTGATTATCATTGCAGATTGCCTGGAGACTCATATAGATAGATCCATGGAGGGCCAGGAGCCTCCCGTTGCCAATGTTCAAGCTTGTAAGTTCTAAAGTCTTTAAGTATTTTAATACAAATAATTTAGAAAAGTTGAATTACTAAATTATTAAATTGTGGACATCAGACAGTTAGGGAGCTTCTCTGACAATCAGTTTTGCCAAACAAATATTTGGAGTCACATTAATAAGATCATAGCACTGCCTTGTAAAGACAGAGCAATAGTGTTAAAGTACTGAAATTTTTATTTATTTTTAATATTAATTGCAGTTTATTCACTTTGTATCCCAGCTGTAGCCCCCTCCCTCATTCCCTCCCAATCCCATCCTTCCTCCTTCATCTCCTCCTGTGCCCCTCCACTGATAGGGTAGGTCCTCCTCCCCTTCCCTCTAACCATGGCCTAACAGGTCTCATCGGGACTGGCTGCATTGTCTTCCTGTATGTCCTGATAAGGCTGCTCCCCTATGGCGGGGGGAGGGGGGTGATCAAAGAGCCAGCCACTGAATTCATGTCTGAGACAGACGCTGTTCCCCTTGCTAGGGAACCCACTTGGATACTGAGCTGCCATGGGCTATGTCTGTGCAGGGATTCTAGGTTATCTCCATGCACGGTCCTTGGTTGGAGTATCAGTGACAGAAAAGAACTGAAAATTTAAAACCTTCCCTTAACTTTAAAATGATGCCTAACTCTCAGGGCTGCCATCTAGTGGCAACTGTGATGATTACAACGTGATCCTGCAGCTTAATTAAGCCTGCAACAACTGCGTAGAAGTATGCCCTGAATCAATTCTTCCAATCATTAAGTGACTTTCAGAAGAATTCCTTCCCAAAAGAAAAGAACATGCACTTATCTTAGAGAAAAATCTTTGGGAGAGAATTAATGTGTGATTTCAGGCACAAGTTTGAAAATAATAGAGGAAATTGCCTCCAGCAGTTTCCAGTTAGAGAATTTCTTCCTCTAGGACCTAAAAACCATGAACATGGCTTCCTCAGGGACCACAGTTTGCCTTCAAAGAAAAAAAAAAAAAAACTGTAAGTCATCTGAGATCTACACATGTCCAAGATCAGCAAGAACAGTGTCCCCACTCTTTGGAGCCAGCAAGGAGTGGAGAACATACCCGGAAGTGTAGCTTACAGTGATGAAGTGTCCACTGCCTAATGCCTGTTGTCTTGCTGATTGACCATCACATAGTTGACAACAGCATTATGCCACTGTCAGTAATGATTTTAGGAAAAGTTGTAGGAAATCAATGCTTTTTCTCTGGGACCTCAACTTTCCACAGGGTCTAGTAAACACACACACACACACACACACACACACACACACACACACACAGAGGGGGAGAGAGAGAGAGAGGGAGGGAGGGAAGATAGGAAGGAGGGAGAGAGAGAGAATCCAACAAGCCTGAGAGTGAAGAAAACTTCCTGTGCTTATGGATCAATAAGGGTGTTTATGGGGTTTTTTTTTTGTTTGTTTTTGTTTTGTTTTGTTTTGTTTTGTTTCTCCCTAAGGGAGAAATGTCAAACAATGCAACCATCTTTTTTTAAGCAATTCTCCTTAAAATACCTTAGTAAAGAGCCTCAGCTTCAAATGGATGCATGCTCTATGTTGCATGCTTTTCTAATTGTGTGATAATGAGCAGGTTTGGGTGACTCACAGATCCTTCCAAATTATCTTTCCTTGTTTCCCTGCTTTCCCTCTTCTTCTTTGTTTCTTTCCTTCTTTGTTTTTTTTTTCTTTATTTTGAAGTCAGGTTTTACTTTCTCTTCATCAGTGTTCTTTCTTGGCCCTTGCTTTCTCTTCTCATCATTAAATGGATATAAGGGTTTTTTTGGCAAATTTAATGGATACAAAATGACTAACCTTGACCATCAAAGTGACTGAACTGAGATGTACACAGGAGATCAGTAAAGTACAGTCTGGTTGTACCTGAGGGTATGTCCAGGGAGTTAGTTAAAGGGAGAAGATCTCTAAATGGGGTCAGCACCATCCCATACACTGGTGGTACAGATGGAAGAGAGGAAGAAGGAGGAGGAGGAGGAGGAGAAACCACTCTGCAATAAGTATTCTCTGCCTGTTTCCTCCATGTGATGAAGTGAGCAGCCTCTTCTAGATGCTCCTGCCTCCAACATGTTCTGCCTCACCATTGTCCAGATGTACTGACATCTCTGCAGGCAAGAATCAAAACAAATCCTTCCTTCCTAAGGTTATTTCTGCTGTTTTGTCACAGCCATGAAAAAAAAGTAACAAAACACATTAACTAACTGGCACAGAATTTAACCCTTATTGCTGTTCCATATCCTATTACCTAGCTAAGCAAGCTAATTAAGATTCACCTGCTGACTAAAGTCCACATGGGTAAAAGATATTATCGTAGTATTTGTAAACTATGAGGTTCTATTCAGTGTAAGAGCATTTACCAGATAGCTCTCCCAAGCATATGACCTATCCAGTCTTGAAAATCAGCCTAGGCTCAAGCCAAGTAATTCTTGGGTGTTTTATTTTATTTTATTTTATTTTATTTTATTTTATTTTATTTTAAAAGGCTGCTGAGTACTTTCCCTTTATTATTCTTCAGTAAAAGGCATGGGCTTTCTTCCTTAAAACCCTACAAAGTACCAAAAAAAAAAAGCAGGACAAAATATTATCTATCTATCTATCTATCTATCTATCTATCTATCTATTTATTTATTATAATTTATTCCTTTTGTATCCTTACTGTAGCCCTCTCCCTCGCCTCCTCTTGGTCCCACCCACCCTCACTTTTCTGACCCTATGCCCTTTTCCTAGTTCCCTGATAGAGGAGGACCTCCTCCCCTTCTATCTGACCCTAGCCTATCAGTTCTCATCAAGGCAGGCTGCATCATCTTCCCCTGTGACCTAGTACGGCTGCACCCCCCAGAGGGAGGTGATCAAAGAGCCAGTCACTGAGTTCATGTGAGAGACAGCTCCTGCCCCCCCCCTTATTAGGGGACCCTCTTGGAAACTAGCAGCCTATGGGTTTCCTCTGAAGAGGGGATTTAGATCCTCTCCATACATGGTGCTTGGCTGGAGTTTCATCTCTTCAGGACCTTCACCACACCTCAGTCCCAGATATTTTGTCTGTGTTGGTCTCCTTGTGGAGTTCCTGTCCCTTCCAGGGGTTTTTATCTCCCTCTTCTTCCACAAGGTTTCTGGCATTCTGCCCAAAGTTTGCCTAGGACTCTTAGGATTCATCCTGGTGAGTAGAGTCTTTCATAAGTGGTCTGTGGAAGGGTCCTGTCCTGTTCCTTGTCTTCTCCTACTTCTGATGTCTATCCTATTTGCCCTAATGAATGAGGTTTCAGCCTCTTCCCTAGAGTCCTCCTTGTTTTTTAGCTTCTTTAGGACTTATAGATTTTAGTTTGTTTATCCTATATTACATTATTAATATCCAATAAGTGAGTATATACCATATGTGTCTTTCTGCTTCTGGGATACCTCACTCAGGATGAGTTTTTCTACTTCCCACCATTTGCCTGCAAATTTCATGATTTTCTTATTTTTAATTGCTGAGTAGTATTCCATTGTGTAAATGTACCACACTTTCTATAGCAGGAGAAAAAATTAACTCTATTCTTTTATAGTAACCTTTTCCAGAGTCTTTCCCATTCTGGTTGCTTGCATTTTAATCTGGTCCAAAGGACTGAGGTAGAAGTTGAATATGAATGTGACCAAAGTCTTCATTCTTAAGCCTCCCTTTAGACATTTACAAGAAGCTAAAGTAATTGACTGCAGTTGCATAATTCTTCAAGGTACCACAATGAAGTTGTATATTTTAGGAAAGCAACCATGACCATTTGTTCTTTGGTGATCCTCTTTTCCAGCAGTAGTTATGTAAGGTAGTGAGCAGACCATTTAGCTAAAGCACGAGGCTTCAAATAAGTTGGCTAAATTTAGTAAAGATGGTGACTAAGAGACTACTGGTGACTAGGATTAAGATGTTCTCAGATCATGGGTTTGATCCTTTCTGAGTATGCAACTTAATTAATTCTTAATCATTTTTTAAGGGTGTTAATAACTTATGACACATATGTCTTCTACTTTGGCAGCTCCCTAAGCCTGGATTGTGGGTCTCTGTCCATCTTAAAGACTATGGGGATCCCTGAGGCCAAAATATGTGTCATAAGAGTATCATGATATCATTTTTTTCACAGAGTTGACATTTGTATTATGATATAAATATAGTAGTGGGTAAAATTGCACAAATCAAAAGAGTGGCCTCTAACTTCATTATTTATTTGCTGTTTCTTCAACATCACATATTTTACAAAAGGAAGAGAAAACTTATTGGATTACTGAAAAATGCTCTTAATGAGAGTATAGCAGGCATTATTTTATCAAATCTAAACCTACGAGTGCACAGACCATCCAGTTTCATTAAACAAATGACAGCCAAATTATCTTTACTCATATTGCATATTTGGTGCACAATTTCTTTACAAAAAGCAACAAATAGGAGACTTTGTTTTGAAGAAAGAACTTCACAGTTTTTGTTGCCACTGAAAAAATTAGAACTTCATTTTAGAATTAGACATTAAGAGAACTTGAGTTCGCCACCTTGAGAATGAAAGTTTCTAGTACATGAATACTAGCCCCGTGTGACTCATGATGTTAAAATAAGAACATCAAGAAAAAGGCATCATAGCTATTATTCAAACACACTTTTGTATGAATGAGTTAAAAGTTCAAAATTTATCAAAATTTATCTGTGTTCATATTGCTTTCACATCATTATAATGTTGAAAAGTTTTAGGTCCAATCACTACCAGAACTGTTTGTATTTTCCTAAATGTTTTGGGGTAGTTGGAACAAAATGTCTGTATAGCTAAAATGGGGGAATGCTGTCTATATAAATGGAAGATAGATAGACGGATAATAGGATGGACAGATAGGTAGATAGATGGATAGATAGATAGATAGATAGATAGATAGATAGATAGATAGACAGATAGCAAAAGTCTGTGGAGTCTCCTAACAGGTCTCAGCTGCTGTATTTGTAGCTGCATCACATCTGTGCTGGGCACTTTTGCAAGCTTAGGGCATCCAAGAAAGCATCCTCTTCACAAATATACCATGTCCTCCCACTCTCTGCTTTCTGCTTTGAGCTCTCCTTTTCCTCCCTTCATGAACCTGACTGACTTTTCCATAAGTTAGTGGCCACGAAGTAAAGAGCATTCATGGCACAGTCTCTTGTGGAGACAATTTCAGAATGTTTTTTCTGAAATTTCTGCATGTTTTTCGGATGTGTTGGTAGAGACACAGCTACATTGGTTAGGACAATTTTTATTGCACACCGTCCAAAGGGCTTTTCCACATAATGTGCTTCTCTTGCTTCTTCAGATTCTCTCCAAGTCAACTGCTTACATTCTTTTAGGTTGGAAACAACCCAAACCCCTGGGTGTTTCAGGTAAAGAAAATGGCAAGTGCCTGAGGGATGTAATGCTGAAGAAAGCCGCTCAGGCCTAGCACAGGAAGCTTTACAATGTTGGTGAGGTAGAATAATTAGGTGATTTTATGCAGGATAGCAGTGTTATGTCAGTTTTGAAAACTATCACCCTTGCTGATATGCAAATATAACCAATATGTGATCAAAAAAATAACACTAATGTATACTCTGCCCATAAGAAGAAATAAAACATAAAACAATGCTTTATAAAGTAACAATTGCAATTATGGAAGAAGAGGTATTACATCTAAAAAGTTGGGGGTGGAGGAGTAAGAGGGAATTTTATAAATACAGAGTACTCATGTATGAAATTCTAAAAAATAAGTATTTTGTTCTCTTAACAAGAACAGAGAGCACTGTTCTCTCTTTGTGTGTGTGTGTGTGTGTGTGTGTGTGTGTGTGTGTGTGTGTGCAAGTTTCATATACACTTTTGCACCAGAGGGTTGAAGAAGATATTATGTATTCATTTACATCCCTCTCTTTCTTACTCCCTTGAGAGTCTCTTTCTCTGAACTTGGGCAAGCTCACTGTTTTCCTGTCTCTACATCTTTCCCAGCTCCTACAGGTTGTGCGTGCCTCCATACCCGGTATTTTTGTAGGTACTAGAAATCCATAAAAAACTGAGGTTCTCATATTTATGCAGCAAATGCTGTGTTCTCAGCACACAGATTTTCAATCTTAATGCATCAGTCATGGTAGCATAACTAAGGCTTTGAGGACTATCACTGGTGACAACAAACATCCACTCATATTTCAGTCTGTCTTATTGTCTGTTGAGAACCAGGCTAAGCTAAAGCTTTCTTAGAGGCCCTGATGAGAGGACAAAGGGAACATTAGTTCTGTGTCCTTGACCAGAGACAAACTGGCAAGGTCCAGTCTAGGGCCAGGACCTTGAAAGAGTTAAGGTTTCAGTTCCCAGGAACCAAGCTTCCTTCCCCAAAGGGCTTGGTTAACAGAGCTAAGGCAATTGTATCTGAGGTAACTATTGAGTTTGCTTTGCTGACATTGCTTCATTTGGCTTTCTGTTGATCTTGACCTATACGTCCCATGAAAACATATAATGTGCTGTATTTCTTAATAAACATGCTTGGTGTAAGCCAACTAACTTTTTCCTGGCATTGTAATTTTTTTAATTTATTACAGTTTATTCACTTTGTATCCCAGCTGTAGCCCCCTCCCTTGCCCCTCCAATTCTGCCCTCCCTCCCTCTACTCTTACCATCCCTCTCCCCCATCCACTGTTTAAAGATCTTCCAGCTCTAGATTTTGCTTTTATCTTCTCTCTCATCCCCTGTACTTCCACTCAGCACCTTACCATTCAGGACCCTTATTTCTGTGGCTCCATCAGTGATAATGTCCCACGAGGACTCATGAATCTCAGTTGAATTCCTTCCTCACTGGCTCTGATGTATGCACTCTTATTATAACAATCAAATCTTTTGTAGCCTTATACTAGTCAGATTTTCAAAAGACAGAAAGGTTTCCATCTCTCTCTCCCCCTCTGTTTTACAAACACACACACATATGCATACACATCACTTCACAATTGATACAACTTAACAATAGTTATTATTTTAAGTGTCTACAACAGTTATTATTTTAAGCAAGAAATAACATCATTTTAGTATATCATCATGACTTCCCAAAGTTATTCAGTATCTTTTTTATTTTTATTAATTACAATTCATTCACTTTGTATCTCCCCTGTAGCACCCTCTCTCTGCCCCTACCAAAACCACTAGACCTCCCCTTTCTCCACCTATTTCCCTCCCCCAGAGGGGAGGTCTTCCTCTCCTTCCTTCTGATCCTGGTCTATCAGGTCTCATCAGGACTGGCTGCATTGCCTTCCTCTGTGGCCTGGTAAGGCTGCTCCACCCTCATTGGGAAGTGATCAAAGAGTAGGCCAATCAGTTCATGTCAGACACAGACCCTGTTCCCATTACTATGGAACCCACTTAGACATTGAACTGTCATCGGCTACATCTGTGCAGGGGTTCTAAGATATCCATGAATGATCCTTGGTTGGAGTGTCAGTCTCAGAAAAGCCACTTTTGCCCAGATTTTTGGTTTTGTTGCTCTCCTTGTGGAGCTTTTGTCCTCTCCAAGTCTTACTATTTCCCACTTCTTTCATAAGTTTCCCTGCACTCTGCCCAAAGGTTGCCCATAAGTCTCAGCATCTGCTTTGATACCCTGCAGGGTAGAGCCTTTCAGAAGCCCTCTGTGGCAGGCTCCTGTCCTGTTCCCTGTTTTCTCCCTCTTCTGATATCCATCCTCTTTGCCTTTCTGAATGGAGATTGAGTATTTTACCTGGAGTCCTCCTTCTTGATTAGTTTCTATAGGTATTCAGATTTTTGTATGTTTATCCTATATTATACGTCTAATATCCACTTCTGAGTGAATACATACCCTGTGTGTCTTTGTGCTTCTGGGATACCTCACTCAGGATGATCTTTTCCAGTTCCCACCATTTACCTGCAAATTTTATGATTTCCTTGTTTGTTTGTTTGTTTGTTTTTATTGCTGAGTAATATTCCATTGTGCAGTTATACCAGGATTTCTGTATCCATTCCTCCGTTGAGGGGCATCTGGGTTGTTTCCAGCTTCTGGCTATTACAAATAAAGCTGCTACAAACATGGTTGAGCAAATGTACTTGTTGTATACTTGAGTATCTTTTGGATGTATGCCTAGGAGTGGTATAGCTGGATCTTGAGGAAGCACTATTCCTAGTTGTCTGAGAAAGTGCCAGAGTGATTTCCAAAATGGTTGTACAAGATTACATTCCCACCAGCAGTGGAGGAAGGTTCCCCTTTCTCCACATCCTCCTCAGCATGTGCTGTCATTTGAGTTTCTGATCTTAGCTATTCTGATGGGTGTAAGTTGAAATCTCAGGGTGTTTTGATTTGCATTTCCCTAGACCTGCATTTTTTTTGTTGTTCTTGTTTGTTTGACTGTTGTTTATTGTTTGTTTTGGTTTGGGGGGTAGTTTTTTTTGTGTGTGTGATAGGGTTTCTCTGTGTAGTCCTTGCTGTCCTGGATCTTGCTTTGTAGGCCAGGCTGGCCTCAAACTCAGAGATGACATGTAAACCCTTGAATAGGGATGTGGATGACTGCATGGTTTCACATCCCTACCATTTGTGTGTGAAATTTTTCCATACCTTTGTATGTTGTGTACCTGTATTACCTGACTTGCTTTTCTTCCTATTTCAATGGGTATAATCTTTTTAAACTAATATCAGGGGCTTCTGAGACATTAAAACCAATTTTTATTCACCCCAGTGTTTAGAGAGGTCTACATTGTATTTCTGGTGTGGAAGTGGGACTTTCTGTGTAGAATGATAGCTTAACTTCTTTTGCTGTAATTAGAAATAATGTCCAGATGAAAGTAACTTGAGGAATAATGTTTTTTATTTTAATTTTTTAATATTAGTTACAGTTTGTTGACTTTGTATCCCTGCTGTATCCCACTCCCTCTTTCCCTCCCAATCCCACCCTCCCACCCTCATCTCCTCCCTGCCCCTTTCCAAGTCCACTGATAAGGGAGAACCTCTTCCCCTTACATCTGATACTGGTTTATCAGGTGTCTTTAGGACTGGCTTCAAAGTCCTCCTCTGTGGCCTAGCAAGGCTGCTCTTCCCAGGGGAGCGGGGTTCAAAAAGCCCGCCATCGAGTTCATGTCAGAAACAGTCCAAGTTCCCCTTATTAGGGTACCAACTTGGATACTGAGCTACCAAAGGCTACATCTGAGCAGGGGCTCTAGGTTGCATCCATACACTGTCCTTGTTTGGAGAAACAGTCTCATAAAAGACCCCTGTGCCCAGATATATTTGGTCCTTGTGGAACTCCTGTCCTCTCCAGGTCATGAATAATGGGTTTTGACTTGATCACAGTTCTGAGTTCTTAGTGAGGAAGTCAGTATGTCTGGAACATGGGGGTGGTGGTGGTCATCCAATATCAGGAAGCAGGGATAGATGAATGATTCTATTCTGCTGTTTATCTAACTTTATTTAATACAACTCAAGATCTACTGCCCAGAGAATGGTTACCCCACAACTAATAGAGTTTTTCTGTCATTAATTTATGTAGTCAAGATATTCTCTCATAGGCATGCCCAGCTGTTCCTTTTCCAGGTGACTCTACATTCTGTAAAGCTGAAAATTGACGTTAAGAATAACAGCATAGGGTGAGTTTTCAGAGAAGAAAACTGGCAAGTGTAATGGGAAGGTAGAGAAGAGTGATGGATGACAGGGAACAGTGAACCATGCCTGCTTGTGCTGAGAGTTCAGATAAGCATGGACTCACTTTGCTCTCATTTTCTCCAATGGCACAATGGCTTATGGATACAAATTCTGTGAATATAATAGAGCAGAGACCTCTCTGACACAGGGAAACTCATGTAAGACACTGAGCTTTTTACCTGAGTTCCTTATATCATTATTAAAATCATGCATGTTGGAACATACATAGAGTTGTGTTTTTATATAATGTTTTATTTTTTTATTATTATCTTTTGTAGTGCTGTGGATCAAACCCAGGACCTTTGTACATGATAGACAAGTATCTATCACTGACCAAAACTAGATTTGGTACTTACAGGTTCATTCATTCTGGGTCCATTTATGCCATTTTAGAAACTGAATCTCAAAGATCTTGTGATGATTCACGAGTAATAGATTCTGTCCTCTAACATAGTAAAGACTGAATGAGTAAAAAAGAGGGCCTTTTCTGATTTTTCACAAACTAAAGGCTCTATAATAGAGATTGTCTATAAAGCACTGATAAAATACTAAGGAAAAAACCTCTTTACTCATAACTTTAAATCAAGGAATTATCTTTTAATCGTTCTAAATTTTGGTGATTTTAAAGAAAGGTTTTGTGCCTCTAACGACGAACACTTGTGGAAGAAGTCTGAATGCTGATTTAGGAGGTGAGCTCTACGGTATATTTTGAGGATTTCCTCAGTAGTGTGTTTGGTATGTCTGAGGGATACAAACATAGTGAAGAAGATGTAAAGAAAGCCTATTCAGTCATCAATACACCTACCTGCAAAAAATTTTGCTTGGGGAAGTACATGTAAAAAACTGGTAATTTTTTACCCAAAAGAAGGAAAATTAAGATCTAACCACTGTGAAAGAAACAAACTTAATATCTTGTAAATGAGAATGTTTTGTTGTGCTCTGGGTAGAACTAGCATGAAAAGTTAAAGTGTTCAGGATCAGAATCAGATGCATTTGGTAAGTAAACTACCTGACTATGCTGTGATAGGTCACCATGCTGAGGTGTTTAGCCATGGGCATATTTAAGCAGTCCCTACCTTCTTGTCTTGATGGGAGCCACAAATCTTGGGTTCTGCCTTCATGTAAATGGAATTTAAGCTTACAATCATCTTCTAGATGCACAATGTGTATTTTTTATAATATTATGGAGGTTTGTAACTCATATTTTTCAATGCAGTGTTTCTCTCAAAAGGTTGCTCACTCCTCTGCCTTGCAATATGCTATTAATATTCTCATATTTATAGGCACTTTGGCTAGAATTCTTTTACCTCTTTTCTCTTCTTTTATTCAAATCCAAGTGTTCATTCTGTCTGTTCTACCTCTGAGGTATCAAGTTGCTCATATCCTCTTTGCTTGTAGCTCAGTGCTAATAAATAGTCTCTCATATAAAATTAAATGCTCTTTCTTTTGCTCTCCAACATATTCTCCAGCCAAACCTGTTTGGTCCTTCCATTAACTTTCCAAAAAGACTATGCCAGAATCATTTTTTTAGTGTTATTTACCAATTTTTATTATTTCTCTTCACAATCCTATAGAGCCTTGGACTTCTATTCCCCAAATTTTATGGCCAGTTATCCTACTGGTAACCAACACTTACTCATATTGTTGGCAAATTGGTTAACTGTTGGTCCATTATGTTGGCATGTATATTATGAAATTATCTTACCTCCCTTTTATCTCCTCTGAAGAACAATACAATTATATTAGTCTATTTGCTGTTGTTATGACATAATACTTGAAGATAGTATATTAATAAAATGCTTTACGGCATAAAAGACTTAGTTAGCTTTCAATTTAGAAGGCTGAAAGTCAGTATAGAAAGACTTATTAGTTTGATGTCTTGTCAAAGTCACCCTGGCTGCACTGTAGCTTGGGGAGAGGCATAAAGGGAGTTACTTTTGTAAAGAATGGCAACAAGTGTCCAACTGTCACTTTATAGCAAACTTCTTTGTGAGACATAACTCAATCCATGATAATAGCTGATTTATTATTCTGAGGGAAGTGACCCAGTAATCTAGTTATCCCACTCTAGGCTCCAGCTTTTAAAATGTATACCTTCTCAACACCATGATAGAGAGGATCAAACTTTGAAAATATGGACCTCAAGTATTTTCAAACCATAGCACATTTTTCACTGCATAAGCAATGTGGCAATGTGGCTTTAAAACATCTCACTTCTTTCCTGTCCTTCTAACTTGCTGGGATTTATGTGGCCTCTAAAATCAAGAATGCTTGCTTATATTTTTATCAGGTAGGCTTCTATGAGTAAATGCTATCTTTTTCTAAAATAAATTTTTTTTTTTATGGCTCATAGTTCCTTGGGAATGTAAAAATGGCCTCATTATCCTGTGCAGGTGGATTCTTTCCCAGTAGTTTTGTGGTGGATATTTAAGGAACTAATTTTTGGCTGAATAAATGAACAAATAGAAACCCATTTAATTATTAGTTTCCTTTGTAAAGATATTAAGACAGAGAATATTTCAGTGTTGTGGGGGTTGGTTTCTTACTTTCCTTGGATGGCTCTGGTCCCTACTTAACTTATATGTTTATGTACTTATATACCTATATACTTAACTAAATAGCTAGCTATTTAGAAAATATGTTTTCTAAAAGAAGACCTGAAAAGGAATGTGGCCATGGTATTGAAGAAACTCATCAGTACACTTTCAAAATAGTTCCAAGCATTAAAAAATAAAAATAAAACCTTGTCAAGAAAGTGATCCTTTTACTTTATGGGGAATTCATCAAAGCTTGACAGACTCCATTTTTATTGGGCCATGTTACTAGGTAATCAAAGGAACTGATTAACAACAAAATGTCAACAACTAAACTGGGACTGGGGAAATATCTTGACGGTAAGTGCAGTTGCTGTGCATTCCCAAGGACTGAGTTCAGTTTCCCAACACCCAAATAAGAAGCCAGATGTGACCTTGTATTGCTGTAAATTAAAATGAGGTTGAGCTAAGGATATTTACTCAACCATGTTCGTAGCAGCTCTATTCATAAGAGCCAGAATCTGGAAACAACCCAGATGTCCTTCAATCAAAAAATGAATACAGAAATTATGGTATGTTTACACAATGCAATACTACTCAGCAATTAAAAACAAGGAAGTCATAAAATTTGCAGGAAAATAGTGGGAACTAGAAAAGATCATCTTGAGTGAGGTATCCCAGAAGCACAAAAACACACAGGGTATATACTCACTCAGAAGTGGATATTAGACATATAATATAGGATAATCATACTAAAATCTGTAGTCCTAAAGAAGCTAAACAACAAGGGGGGCCCTAGGAAAGCCGCTTAATCCTCATTCAGAAGGGCAAACCATATAGACATCAGAAACAGAAGACAAGGAACAGGACAGGAGCCTACCACAGAGGTCATCTGAAAGACTCTACCCACCAGGGTATGGAAGGAGATTTTGAGATTCATAGCCAACCTTTGGGCAGAGTGATGGAATCTGTATGGAGAAGAGGGAGATAGAAAGACCTGGAGAGGACAGAACTCCACAAGGAGAAAAACAGAGCCAAAATGCCTGATCCAGGGTGGCCTGCAGAGACAGACACTCCAACTAAGGACTATGGTCTACCCTGTTCAATGGAAGCCCATCGGCTGCTCAGTTTCCAAGTGGGTTCCCAAGTAAGAGGTACAGGGGTTGTCTCTGACAGAAATTAAGTGGCCAGCTCTTTGATTACCTTCCCCTGGGGTTGGTGTGCAGCCTTGCCAGGCCACAGAGGAAGGACAGTGCAGCCAACCCTGTTGAAACCTGATAGACTAGGATCAGATGGAAAGGAAGGAGGTCCTCCCCTATCAGCAGACTAGAGAAAGGGAATAGGGGGAGAAAAGGGAGGGTGGGAAGGACTGGGAAGGATTGGGAGGAGACAAGAGAGGGGGCAACAAGGAGAATACAAAGTGAATAAATTATAATAAATATATACAAAAATTAAATTTAAAAAATTATGTTGGGCTAAATATTGTTATTTATTATTTGCTCTATAATGATTGTGGTGGTATTTTCTAACCCAATATCTCAAATAATAAGACACAGTAACCTGTTAGATTTCATAAATACCTTATATAGCTTGGTCCAGGAAGATATTTCTACCTACACTGTCTCAATATCCTCAGCACCCATCTCCGAGCCCCCATCCAATGCCATTCTCCTTAACCATCCTCATCTGAGCTATCTTCCATCCATAATCTTATAAATACTTACTTTTATTTTTCATCTGGGCCTTTCCATGCCATTATTGAAGTCCTTCCTCCAGGGCCACATGGTTTCCTCTCCATGTTAAACCATCATAACATCCGCCTTCCTCCTTTCTGTCTGTCTCTCTCCTGTGATTCTCCTGTCCTCTAAAGACAGAGAACCTTAGCCACACCTACCCCCATTCTGCTCTGCCCAGGTATAAGCCATTTAATCAGACAATCAGGATAGGTGTACTGAGGCATTAAGCATATCTTAAGACCAGTAACTAGCATTAATAGAGGACCATCAGACCAACCCCAACAACCTTGCGTACCTGCAACCCCAGCATTAGGAGGAGGCATAGGGACTAAAGGATCATGTGGGCATGTTGGCCAGAGAGTAGCTGTAAAAAATGGCAAGATTCAAAGCCCAGGTCCAATGAGAGATCTTGTCTCAAAAAAATAAAGCAAAACTGTGATAGATAATGATGGACATCAAACTTCTCTGGCTATACTTCTCATGTATACCCATATATGTTGTGTACATACACATGTACACTGCACATGTATACATCACATAGACGCATGTATAACACACGTGTGTGCTAATAAAAATCAAGGAGACTACAAACCTTTAGTTCTCTCACAATGGGCTAGAGATAGGTCAACAGATCAACCTGTGGACACTCCTGTAAGGACTCTGGATATGTCAGACCCATTCAGATTCTTGAATCTATCACTCTACAGAGGCTACATCCTGAAGTAAGTCTTCATATGCACCGACTTGGATCATCCTCCTAAATCTAGGGTGAAAGTGACCCTAAAGATGAGTGAGAGTTTTCACACTCCTGAGTTTTCTATCTCCTAATGATGATGGAAAAACCATTTTGAGTTCCAGACAAGTATTTGTTTTTTATATCTCCTATTACTCAATTAAAAACAACATTCTCAAAGTCAGGGTAACTTTTAATAATCCATCATTGTTTCTGTCTTTGTGCTTAATATAATGATCCCAGAATATTTAGTAAGCATTTGATCTCATTTCTGGGCATTTTAATTTTAGATGTGTGTGTGTCAGTTTTTCTAGTTATTTGTTTTTATAACTTTAATTATATAGCATAATTTTTATCAGAGTACAATTAGCTTTGGGGATGTCATTATTAGTGATAACAAAGAACTGTATTATAAATTCTAAGGTGATTTTCTGAAACAATATTTGGTTACTGATAGAACAACCCACTAGATGGCAGCAGGGGCCAAGCTAGGAAATGAAGAACCTGAATAAAAGTTTGTCCACTAGCACCAAAAAGAAAGCTTGTTTTCATGATGACAGATTATTCAAGGAAACATAATTTTACTATCTGATTTTTATCATAATCATAGGCAGATAATTTCAAACAAAACGTTGTCCAGTCTCAGTGTTCAATACACAGAAATACTGTTTTCAAACAATTTGAAAAAAAATGCTTATATCTCTATGTATAAAAATGTCTATATTCACCAAAAGCCTCATAAAACATACCTGATAAAACATATTGTTAAAATAATTGAGCCCAGCTGTGTGGTGCTGGCTCATGCCTGCCTATAATCCCAGCACTGGGGAGGCAGAGACAGGTGGATCTCTATGAGTTCAAGGCCATCCTGGTCTACAGAGCAAGTTCCAGGAAAGCCAGGGCTCTGTTACACAGAGAAACCTTGTCTCAAAAAAGAAAAAAAAAAAAAAAAAAAAAAAAAAAACCAACCCAAAAGTCATGTCCTTGTGTTGAATTTTCTAAGCAACTCACTATTGTCCTTCTTCTTAAGTTGATTTGTCAATCCTAGACTATTTGAATATTATTTCCTCTCCAGTTGTCTGGTAGATGGCAAGGCAGATACTGAGAGGTGGCAGCTGTGCTGACATGCACATTTAGATGGGAGCACCCTGAGTGTACACAGCCAGGCTTTGATTTTCTACTTTCTTGCTTCCCTTGCTCAACTCAGGCCAACGGGACCTAAAGTGAGAGCCATAGGCTAGAATGAAATCTATATAAGGACAAACCTTCCTTATGTAGATAACTTATATAGATGATAAATAATTTCCTACTTCCTCAGTTGGTCATCTAAGTTTCTGTAATGCTTCTGCCTTAGGCTAGAAAACTCTCTCCACCAGTGAGGTTAAACACCTTTCACAGTCCAGATGGAGAGACTACACCTACATATTTTCCCTGATTTCTATTCTGAGTATTTTAACTGGGTTAAACATTTTTGCCTAATAATAGCATGCCAATATTTTCTGCATTTTTAAAAACTCTTCCTTTGTTTGAATACCATGCTCCATTGTCTTTACCAATGTAAACATTTCCTTATGATCCAGATGTATTTCCTCAAATTCTATGAATGTTTTCCACTGTTCTGTCCCGAAAAATCTTGTCTTTTTGTGGAGAGGCATACTGATTCCTATAACACTTCAATTCTATATTAGAATGCAAAGCTGGTTAGGAAGAGAAAAAGAAAGGAAGTAAGGAAAGAAGTTAAGAAGGAAGGAAGGAAGGAAGGAAGGAAGGAAGGAAGGAAGTGAAGAAAGGATACCAAAACAGACACTGTATGGGATAGTCTCTTCCTGGCAAGGTTTATGTCCACATGGAAAGTAGACTCTGATAAGAAATCAGAAGACAGTGCAACTGTAAAAGTCAAATCCTGTCAAAAGTCAAACATAGCCTGTGAGATCTAAAATGCATCCTGGGGGTATCCAAGATGGCAGCGCCAGGAGGACACCAGCAAATGTGTTTCCCAGGTGAGAGGAAACCCCAAGGTGTGGGATTCAATCAGCTTCAGATCACCTAGGTAAACTTCGGAACAGTTCCTGGGTCCTGCCAGGTGCTCAGTCACCAGCCCGGAGCCACACTCTGCCAGTGTGCTCTGATCACTGTTCCAGTCTGAACTGTGGGACCCACAACACCAGAGACTGGGATTTCCAGTTTAGAGAAAACCCCATGGTGCAGGATGCTAGCAGACCCACCTTAGGTTACCCAGATGATCCCTAGAAAAGGACCCGCCCAGGCTCCAGCCCAAAAGTGGGGTGCTTAGCCTCCATTACAGAGTCCTGCCTGCAAGCCCCACTCACCACCCTGGGCAGAACTGAGGGCCTCAGGACACCAGAGGATGAGGTTCTCTGTCAAGTGGAAGCCCACAGTGAGGGGAACCTCAAGTCTGACCTCAAAGCACTCAGCCAACACAACCCCCCCCCTCTAAAAAAGTTCTTGATAAAAGTTCCCGGGTTCCTGCAAGCACCATGGAACCCAGGCACCCAGACTTGGCTCTGCCTGCTTGCTCTACTGCCATCCAAGACAGACCTGCAGACCCTAAAACACCACATACTCAGGGAAAACATCAGGTCCAACCCTCAGGACAGCCAGCTCCAGAAAAGTTTCTGGCTTTCCACAGACTCTAAGCTCTGGCCTTCTACTGCACACATGAGTGCTGTGCTCATCTGCCACTGATTACTGCTAGGGTACTGGGGCACACTGCTCCAACCTCAGACCTACAAAAGTCTGAAAGCCATTGGAGCAGCCCTCAGATACTGCTCCAAGGAGCGACCAGTTATCTCTAGCTAAACTGACAAAACCATTTGACTCCATGGTTCTTCACAAGGGCTCTGCCAAGCAAATACAGCTGAAGAGGAACAGTAGCAGCTCACTAAATTCAGAGCAAGAAACCCAGGAGCAGGGCAGCCATCTCCAGGACTTCTCCTAAAGAGAGGACAGCCTTCCTGAATACCACAGTAACCACACAGGTTCATATGCTTAAGGTGAACTGTCACAATTCCTGGGAGAAGCACCACCATTCAGTTGACCATACTCAAAAAGCTGAGGGGATCTCCTTCAGAACAATGCCAAGGGGATTCTCCCCATCCCAGTTCTCCAGCAGGCACCAAAAATTAACAGAAAACACCTGAGACAGCCAGATGGGTAGAGGCCAGCATAAAAGTTCAACCAACAAAAGGCAAAGCAGTATGGCATCCCCAGAACCCAGGTATTGGGACAAGTAGCCCTGGACATCCTAACATAAGTGAAATTCAAGAAGATGACCTTACATCTATGCTTATGAAGACGTTAATAGAGAAAACAAATAAAATACATAAAGAATTAGAGGAAGATAAAATCAAACAGATTATGGCCATCCATAAAGGAATACAGGAAGATGCAGCTAGTTTGTGGTTTTCAGAGAGGAAATGATTAAATCACTGAAAGAAATACAAAAAGCAGAGGAATGTAAAAACAAACAGGTAAAGGAACTGAAGAAAAAACTGGAAAATACAGTCAGACAGGTGAAAGAAATCAACAAAAAGACTCAAGATCTGAAGATAGAATTGGAAAAATTAAAGAAAACACAAATGGAGGAAATCATTGAGATGGAGAACTTAGGAAAGTAAACAGGAACTACAGAGGTAAGCATAACCAACAGACTACAAGAGATGGAAGAAAGACTCTCAGGTGTGAAAGATACAATGGAAAAAATCGATGTATTCATCAAAGAAAATAATAAAAATCTAAAAAATTCCTGACACAAACCATCCAAGAAATCCAAAACAACATGAAAAGGCAAAACTTAAGAATAATAGGAATAGAGGCAAAAGAAGATTTCCATCTCTGAGGCCCAGAAAATATTTGTAACAAAAGCAAAGAAGAAAATTTCGCCAACTTAAAGGAGAGGCCTATAAGCATACAAGAGGCCTGCAGACCACCTGATGAATTTAACCAGAAAAGAAAATCCTCCTGCCACATAAAAATCAAAACAGTAAATATACAGAGCAAAGAAAAAATACTAAAAGCTGCAAGGGAAAAAGGCCAAGTAACATATAATGGCAAACCCATCAGAAACACACCTGAATTCTCAACAGAGACTATGAAATCCAGAAGGACCTGGACGGATATCATGCAGACCCTAAGAAAACAAAGATATCAGCCCAGGCTACTATACCCAGCAAAACTATCAGTCCTCATAGACTGAGAAAGCAATATTTTCAAAGACAAAAACAAATTTCAACAATACCTATACAGAAATCAAGTGTTAAAGAAGATGCTAGAAGGAAAAATACAACCCAAGAAAACTACTTTCAAGAAAACACAGGAAGTAAATAACCTCAGTACAGCAAAACAAAAAGTAGCCAAACACACAAAAACACTACCACAGCCAACATCAAATTCAAAGGATCTAACAGACACTGGTCATTAATCTGTCTCAACATCAATGGACTCAATTCTCCAATAAAAAGACCGACTAATAGAACAGATGAATAAACAAGACCCAACAATCTGTTGCATACAAGAAACACACCTAAGTCACAAAGACAGACATTAGCTGGGGATAAAGAGCTGGAAGATGGTTTTCTAAGCAAATGGACCCAAGAAGCAAGTAAGAGTAGCCATTCTAAAATCTAATAAAATAGACTTTCAACCAAAATTAATAAAAGAGATGGGGAAGGACACTTCATATTCATCAAGGGAAAATTCTACTAGGAAGACATCACAATCCTGAACATTTGTGCCCTAAATACAAGGGCACCCGCATTTGTAAAAGAAACATTAATAAAAATTAAACCACACATAGATCCCCACAAATTAATAGTGGGAGACTTCAACACTCCACTCTCAATAAAGGACAAGTCAACAAAACAGAAATTAAACAAAGAAACAATAACTCTAACAGAGGTGATTAAGAAAATGGAGTTAACAGACATCTAGAGAAACATTCACCCAAGCACAAAAGAATTTTCCTTCTACTCAGCACCTCATAGAACCTTCTCCAAAATAGACCATATATTTGGTCAGAACAGGAGCCTCAACAGATACAAGAAGACTGAAATAATCCCTTGTATCCTATCTGATCACCATGGACTAAAGCTGGACTTCAACAACAACAGAAATAACAAAATTCCTACACACACATGGAAACTGAACAACTTGCTACTCAGTGACAATTGGATCAGTGAAGAAATAACAAAAGAAATCAAAGATTTCCTAGAATTCAATGAAAATGAAGGCACAACATACCCAAACTTATGGGACATGTTGAAAACAGTGCTGAGAGTTAAGTTCATAGCACTAAGTCCCTTCAAGAAGAAATTTGAAACATCTCATTCAAGCAACTTAATGGTTCACCTAAAGGCCATTAAGAAGCAGACACACCAAAGAGGAATAGATAGCTGGAAATAATCAAACTCAGGGCTTAAATCAATGAATTAGAAACAAATAAAACAATTCAAAGAATCAATGAAACCAAGAACTGGTTGTTTGAGAAAAAAACAAGATAGACCTTGGCCAAATTAACTAAAAGGCAGAGAAGCACTATCCAAATTAACAAAATCAGAAATGAAAAGGGGGACATAACAACAGACATTGAGGAAATCTAAAGAATCGTTAGGTCTTATTTCAAAAGACAATACACTACAAAATTTGAAAATCTAAATGAAGTGGACAATTTTCTTGATATGTTCCACTTACCAAAGCTGAATCAAGAGCAGAAAAATGAACTGAATAGTCCTATATCCCCTAAGGAAATAGAAGTGGTCATCAAAAGTCTCCCATCCAAAAAAAGCCCAAGGCCAGATGGTTTCAGTGCAGAATTATACCAGACCTTTTAAGAAGTGCTAATTTATAAGAGCTGGAGAGGACAGGAACTCCACAGGAGAGCAACAGAACCAGAAATTTGAACACAGGGCTCTTCCCAGAGACTCATACTGCAACCAAGTACCATGTATGGAGATAACCTAGAACCCCTGCACAGATGTAGCCCATGGCAGTTTAGTGGGTTACATAATAATGGGAAGAGGGACTGCCTCTGACATAATCTGGCTGGCCTGCTCTTTGATGACCTCCCCCTAAAGGGGGAGCAGTCTTACCAGACCACAGAAGATGAGAATGCAGCCACTCCTGATGAGATCTGATAGACTAAGATCAGAAGGAAGGAGAGGAGGACCTCCTTTATCAGTGGACTTGGGGAGGGGCATGTGTGAAGAAGGGGGTGGGAGGGTGGGATTGGGAGGGGAGGAGGGAGGGGCTTATGAATAAAGTGAATAAAGTGTAATTAATAAAATAAATATAAAAAATTAATAAAAATTAAAAAAATTAAAAAAAGAAGTGCTAATTCCAATTCTCTTCAAACTATTCCACAAAATAGAAACAGAAGGAACACTGCCAAACTCATTCTATGAAGTCAGTCACCTTGGTACCTAAACCTCACAAAGACCCAAAAAAGAAAGAATTTCTAGCCAATTTACCTTATAAACACTGATGCAAAAATACTCAATCAAATACTTGTAAACCGAATCCAAGAACTCATAAAAGATATCATCCACTATGACCAAGTAGGCTTCATCCCAGTCATGCAAGAGTGGGTCAATATACAGAAATCCATCAATAACATCCACCATATAAACAAAGTGAAAGAAAAAAAAAAAAACAACACATGATAATCACTTTAGATGCTGAAAAAGCATTTTACAAAATCCAGCATCCATTCATGTTTAAAGATCAGGGATACAAGGCACATACCTAAACATAGAAAAGACAATATACAGCAAGCCTATAGCCAACTTCAAACTAAAAGGGAAGAAACTTAAAGCAATCCCACTGAAATCAGGGACAAGGCAAGGCTGCCCACTGTCTCCATATTCCTTCAACATAGATCCTGAAGTCCTTGCTAGAACAATAAGACAATTAAAGGAGATCAAGAGGATACAAATTGGAAAGGAAGAAGTCAAAGTATCACTATTTGCAGATGATATGATAGTATACCTGAGAGACCCCAAAAATTCTACCAGAGAAATTCTACAGCTGATAAACACCTTAAGCAAAGTGTCTGCATACAAAATTAACTCAAAAAAATCAGTAGCCCTTCTGTATACAAAAGACAATAGGGCTGAGAAAGAAATTAGGGAAACAACACCCTTCACAATAGCCACAAAGGACATAAAGTGCCCTGATATGACCCTAACCAAGCAAGTCAAATACTTGTATGAAAAAAACTTTCCAGTCTCAATGTACTACAATTTCAGTATCCATTCCTCTGTTGAGGGGCATCTGTGTTGTTTCCAGCTTCTGGTTATTACAAATAAAGCTGCTATGAATATCATTGAGCAAATATAATTGTTGTGTACTTGAGCCTCTTTTGGATATAAGCCTAGGTGTGGTATAGCTTGTTTCTTGAGGAAGCATTATTCCTAATTATCTGAAAAAGAGCCAGATTGATTTCCGAAGTGGTTGTACAAGTTTACATTCCCACCAGCAGTGGAGGAGGGTTCCCCTTTCTCCACAACCTCTCCAGCATGTGTTGTCATTTGAGTTTTTGATCTTAGCCATTCTGATGGGTGTAAGGTGAAATCTCAGGGTGTTTTGATTTGCATTTCCCTGATGCCTAAGGACATTAAGCATTTCTTTAATTGTATTTTGGCCATTTGATATTCCTCTATTGAGAATTCTGTTTAACTCTGCACCTCATTTTTTTAATTGGATTATTTGATTTGATAGTGTTTAACTTCTAGAGTTCTTTATATATTGTGGACATCTAAACAATGGAATATTTCTCAGCAATAAAAAAAAGGAAATCATGAAATTTGCAGGTAATTAATGGGAACTGGAAAATATCATCCTGAGTGAGGTATCCCCTCCCCGAAGCAGAAAGACACACACAGGGTATATACTCACTCATAAGCGGATATTAGACATATAATATAGGAGAAACCTACTAAAATTTGTACACCAAAAGAAACTAATCAAGAAGGAGGACTCTAACTAAAATGCTCAATCCCCATTCAGAAAGTCAAGGAGGATGGACATCAAAACAGGGAGAAAACAGGGAACAGGACAGAAGCCTGCCACAAAGGGCCTCTGAAAGGCTTTACCCTGCAGGGTATCAAAGCAGATGCTGAGACTTATGGGCAACCTTTGGTCAGAATGCAGGGAAACTTATGAAAGAAGTGAGAAATAGTAAGACCCAGAGAGGACAGGAGCTCCACAAGGAGAGCAACAGAACCAAAAATATCTGTGCACAGGGGTCTTTCCTGAGACTAATACTCCAATCTAGGACCATTCATGGAGATATCTAGAACTCCTGCATAGATGTAGCCAATGGCAGTTCAGTGTCCAAGTGGGTTCCATAGTAATGAGAATAGGGACTGTCTCTGACCTGAACTGATTGGCCTGCTCTTTGATCACCTCCCCCTGAGGGGGAAGCAGCCTTACCAGGACCCAGAGGAAGACAATGCAGCCACTCCTGATGAGAGCTGATAGACTATGATCAGGCTATGACCTCCCATCAGTGGACTGGGGGAGGGGCATGGGTGAAAAAGGGGGAGGGAGGGTAGTTTGGGAATGAAGGGGAGAGGGAGCTACAGGGGAGATACAAAGTGAATCAATTGTAATTAATCATAATAAAATAAATTAAAAAATAATAGAATGCATCCCTGTGGAAAGATAGCAAACTTGAGGAAAGATGATTGGCTACGAATTGTGGGACCAGGAAAGGATACCCAGCAGCATCTTCCTCCAGGGAATCTGTTGATAAAAGAACAAAATGTTCCATGTCGTCAAGTGATCCAAAGATGTGAATATGAGACAAGCATTAGATATTTGCAATGGACTTCTGCAAAAAGAAGTTAACATTTTTGTTTTATTAAGAATAGTCCATTGGAATGGTTCAATTGGAACAACCATTGAAGGTGAGAATAATGTTCTCAAGAAACCTTGATGTAGAGAAAAGAGCGGTTAATATAGGAAAGACTTAACAAAAAGAGGAAAAATATACTTGGTTAAATGTAAAAAATCTTCGGGTAAAATCAATGTTGTGTACACAACTGTTAATGTCATTACTCAGGAAACCAGAAGCAATAGGGTTACAAGTTAGAAATGAGCCTGAATAGCACATTGAGGCTCTGTCTTAAATTAACAAAAAAAAAAAAAAGGACAAAATAAAAACAAATTATAATATATGCAAAATGTTGAGGCAAGGAAAACAAGACTTCCATTCAGTTCCCAAGACTTAAAACCCAGAATACAAAAGACAGGTGTGTGTGTGTGTGTGCGCGCGTGTGTGCATGTGTGCGTATGTGCGTATGAGTGTGTATTTCCATGTGTAATATGTTCACATATGTGTTCAAATACATGTGTACATGTGTGTCTGTGCATACAGAAACCAGAGGACAGTCTTGGATATTTTTCTTCAGGTACTATACACTTTTAAACTTCATTTTTAGTTATTTAAGACAGGGTTTCTAACTTGCCTAGAACTTGCCAACTAGGCTATGCTTGCTAGCTAACAATGCTAAAGTATCTGTCTGCCTCCGTTTCTCCAGAGATGAGATTATAATTCATAGGAACACATCCACCTGAGCAAAGAACTCAGTTCTGAGTGTTTGTAAACAGGTACTTAACCAGCTGAGCTAGCTCCATAAATTTCTTTCTTTCTTTTTTTCTTTCTTTCTTTTTCTTTCTTTGTCTTTCTTTCCTTCTTCCTTCCTTCCTTCTTCTTTCCTTCCTTGCTTCTTTCCTTCTCCTCCTGCTCCTCCTCTTCCTGCTCTTTCTTCTTCATTTTCTTTTTTTCAAAGGAGTGAAGATCTCCTTTCCTTCAAAAGATAATGAGGTGGGGTAGGAAGTGAGAAGACATAGAAACAGGAAGAGAAAACATAAAATAAGACAAATAACTTTATCCCTACAAATTTCCACAACTGGCAATTACTGAGTTTGGTTTTGAGCACAGATAAGCTGGTCCCAGGCCCTGTGGTGTTTATCCAGTCAGTCACCACCATTTCATAAGCATGGCATAAAGTCTACCACTGTTTCTGTACAGGGGGAAAGCTTTTTTCACTCACCTTTCTTGAGTTGTACATCCTAATTCCCAGGTCTGTTTTTGTTCATCTCACTGAGGGAAATTGATTTGTCATTCATTTATTGAATGCTTGCTTTGTTCCTTCATCTGGGTAGCAAATAGTCATCTCAAAGAGACACAACATAGTTGGTCCTCTTTTTATTTTATAACATACTGAGAGAGAAAGGCAAGAATTATTACCTTACAAATAATTGTGGAGGCAATGTGACAGTCACCATGAGGTAAAATCGTGTTGTGTTCTAAAAGAATTTCATAGGAGGACCAATTCAGTCTAAAGTTGGGGAAAACATTCCTTAAAAGTGACATTGGAAAAAAAGTGACATTGGAGCTGAGTAGTTATTGATGCGAAAATTGGTATTAGCTGGTAAGAAGGAGGGGAAAATATATCTCTGAAATATTTGGGATGACTAAGAGATGACAACATAGAAGAATATTTCTGAAGAGAGTTTTGAAGCAATTTTCATTTCTTTGCACAGTAGTCTCTAACTTAAAAGTCTTATATAAAGCATCCCAGGCTGATGGCACCAGGCATTCATCCTAGGTATTCTAAGAGGGATTACTGGCAAACCTTATTAAATTAAATTAAGTTGTTGTATTCTCTATAGTTGTAGGGAGAAAAGGAGTAAACATTAAACATTTGTTTGACCTTTTTTTGATGTACTTGGAGTTCTAATCTATTTGTGTTCTGATTTATCTACCAGCACTCATTTAGTCTTAAGTGAGCTAGAATGGAAAAAACATTAAAGTAGGGTAAAGGTGAAAGATTTTGAACTAAATATATCCAAATAGATATTTCTTAGCCTCATAGCTGCCCAGTAGAACCTTGTATGGACAAAGACATGTTTTATGTTACTCAATTTGGGTTTGAATCAAAATAGCCACATATGGATAATAATATCATCTTGAAGAATACATATCTAGAAACATGCCGAAACAGTTTCTCATGGCTAAATGTTCACCAGTAATCTTGTGAATATCAGAACACAACTCTACATTATACACTATTTAATGAATATAATTATGCTGATGATAATTGTTGATGGTTTATGCAAGCACTGTATTGATACATGATAACTGTTTCATGGAGGTTAAATAGAATAGATTTTTGTTAATGAACTAACCACATTCTAAGAGTTTGGTATTGTATTAATTTATGGTAGTATTAGTATTATATTATATCTTACTATAATTTGTAAAATGTAAAAATATAATTTGTAGTATCTAACTTATATTCTGATTTTTTTAAATAAATTACAATATATTCATTTTGTATCCCTGCTCTAGCACCCTTTCTTATCCACTCCCAATCCCACACTCCCTCCCTCATCTCCTCCCATCATCCTCTTCAAATCCATAGATAGGTAAGGCCCTCCTCCCCTTTCCTCTGACCCTAGCCTAACAGGTCTCATCAGGACTGGCTGCGCTCTCTTCTTTAGTGGCCTGGTAAGGCTACTCCCCTATCAGGGGGAGATGATCAAAGAACCAGCCACATGTCATGTCAGAGTTCATGTCAGAGACAATCCCTGTTCCCATTATTAGGGAACCCACTTGGAGACTGAGCTGCCATGGATTACATCTGTGCAGGGGTTCAAGGTTATCTCTATGCATGGTCCATGTTTGGAATAAAAGTCTCAGAAGAGAGCCCTGGGCTGAGATATTTTGGTTCTGGTTAGTCTCCTTGTGGAGCTTCTGTCCCATCCAGGTCTTCCTATCTCCCCCTTCTTTCATAAGATTCCCTGCACTCTGCCCAAGTGTTGGCTATGAGTCTCAATATCTGCTCTAATACCTTGCTTGGTGGAGACTTTCAGAGGCCCAATGCAGTAGGTTCCTGTCGTGTTGCCTATTTTCTCCCTCTTCCATTGTCCTCATTTTCCTTTCTGCATAAGGATTGATCATCTTACTCAGAGTCTTCCTTCTTACTAATTTCCTTTTGGTGTATAGATTTTATTATGTTTATCTTATATTATATGACTAATATCCACTTATAAATGAGTGTATACCATGTGTGTCTTTCTGCTTCTGGGATAACAAACACAGGATGATTTTTCTATTTTCCCATCATTTGCTTGCAAATTTCATTATTTCCTTGTTTTGGATTGCTGAGTAGTATTTCAATGTGTAAATGTACCACAATTTCTATATTAATTCCTTAGTTGAAGGACATCTAGATTGTTCCAGATTTTGGGACTTACAAATACAGCTGCTACAAATATGTTTACACAAATGTCCTTGTTGAATACTTGAGCATATTTTGGACATATGCCTAGGAGTGCTGGAGTGCTGTAGATGGATCCTGAGGAAGCACTATTCCTAATATTCTTAGAAGGCGCCAGACTAATTTCCAAAGTGGTTGTACAGGTTTACATTCCCACCAGCAATAGAGGAGGGTTCCCCTTTCTCCACATCCTCTCCAGCATATATTCTCACTTGAGTTTTTGATCTTAGCCATTCTGATGGGTGTTAAGTGAAATCTCAGGGTCATTTTGATTTGCTTTTCTCTCATGACTAAGAATGTTGAGCATTTCTTTAAGTGTTTCTCTGCCATTCAATATTAATTAATGAGAATTCTCTGTTTAGCTCTGTTTAGGGTTATTTGATTTGTTGCTGCTTTATTTCTTGAGTTCTTTATGTATTCTGGATATTAGCCCTCTCTCAGATTTAGGGTTGATGAAGATCCTTTCCCAGTCTGTAGGCTGTCCTTTGATTCTGATAACATTATTCATGGCTTTATAGAACCTTTTCCATTTCATAAGGTGTCGTTTATTGATTATTGATCTTAAGGGCCTGTGCTGCTGTGTTCTGTTCAGGAAGTTGTCTCCTGTGACAATGAGTTCTAGGCTCTTCCCCACCTTTTCTTCTAAGAGGTTTATTGTGTCTGGTTTTATGTTGAGGTCTTTGATCCACTTGGACTTTAGTTTTGTGCAGGGTGATAAATATGGATCTATTTGCATTTTTCTACATGTAGACATCCAGTTATACCAGTACCATTTGTTGAAGATTCCATGGTATAATTTTGTCTTCTTTTTCAAAAATCAAGTATCCACAGGTGAGTGGATTACTTTCTGGGTCTTCTATTCATTCCATTGATCCGCTGTTCTGTTTCTATTCCAGTATCATGCAGTTTTTATTACTATTGCTCTGTAGTACAGCTTGAGATCAGGGATAGAGATACCTCCAGATGATCTGTTGTTGTACAGGATTATTTTGGCAATTCTGGGATTTTTGTTTATCCATATGAAATTGAGAATTGTTCTTTCATGGTCTGTGAAGAATTGTGTTGGTATTTTGATGGGAATTGCATTGAATCTGTAGATTGCTTTTGGCAGGATGGCCATTTTCACTATGTTAATCCCACCAGTCCATGAGCATGGGAGATCTTTCCATTATCTGATATCTTCTTTAATTTCTTTCTTCAAAGACTTGAATTTTTTTCCAAACAGATCTTTCACATACTCGGTTAGAGTCACACCAAGGTACTTTATGTTATTAGTGTGAAGGGTATTGTTTCCCTATTTTCTTTCAAAGACCTTTTGTCTTTTGAACACAGGAGGGCTACTGATTTTTTTTTAATATTTTTTTAACTTTTATTAATTAAACTTTATTCATTTTGTATCCCCCCATAAGCCCCCCCTCCTCTCCTCCCGGTCCCACCCTCCACCCCTTTCTGCATGCATGCCCCTCCCCAAGTCCACTGATAGGGGAGGTCCTCCTCTCCTTTCTGATCTTAGTCTATCAGTTCTCATCAGAAGTGGCTGCATTGTCAGGGTTCTAGGTTATCTCCATGAATAGTCCTTGGTTGGAGTATGAGTCTCTGGGAAGTTCCCTGTGTTCAAATTTTCTTGTTCTGTTGCTCTCCTTTTGGAGTTCCTGTCCTCTCCTGCTCTTACTATTTCCCACTTCTTACATAAAATTCCATTCACTCTGCCTGTCAGTTGGCCATCAGGCTCAGTATCTGATTTTTATGAATTAATTTTGTATCCAGTCACTTTCCTGAAGGTGTTTAACAGGTGAAGGATTTCTCTGGCTGAATTTTTGGGGTTGCTCATGTATACTATCATAATCATCTGCAAATAGTGATACATTGACCTATTCCTTTCCAGTCTTTATCTGCTTGAGCTCCTTTAGTTGTCTCATTTCTCTAGGTAGAACTTCAAGTACTACGTTAAAGAGATATGGAGAGTGTGGGCAGGCTTGCCTTGTTCCTGATATCAGTAGGATTGATTTAAGTTTCTCTACATTTAGTTTGATGTTGGCTATAGGTTTGCTCTATATTGTCTTTACTATTTTTATGTAAGTGCCGTGTATCCCTGATCTCTCCAAGACTTTAAACATGAATGAGTTTTGGATATTTTCAAACACTTTTCGTGCATCTAAGGAGATGATCATGTGCTTTTTCTCTTTCAGTTTTTTTTTTTTTATGGTGGTTTACATTGATGGTTTTCCATAGATAGAACCACCCCTTCATGCCTGGGATGAAGCCTGCTTTGTCATGGTAAATGATATTTTTTATGTGTTCTTGCATTCGCTTTGCAAGTATTTTATTGAGTATTTTTTTAAGCCTCCAGCACCTAGTATTCCCAGGTGGTCTCCCATCCAAGTACTAACCAGGCCTGACCCTGCTTAGCTTCCAAGATCAGATGAGATCTGGCATGTTCAGGGTATTGAGTATTTTTGCGTCAATGTTTAGAAGAGAGATAGGTCTGAAATTCTGTTTTTTGTTGGGTCTTTGTGTTTTAGGTATCAATGTGACTGTGGCTTCATAGAATGAGTTTTGGTAATGCTCCTTCTCTTTCTATTTTGTAGAATACTTTGAAGAGAATTGGAGTTAGCTCTTCTTTGAAGGTCTGGTAGAATTCTGTGCTTAAACCATCTGGCCCTGCCCTTCTTTTTTGGAAGGAGACTTTTGATGACTGTTTTCATTTTTTTGGGGAATGTAGGATTATTTAATCTATTTACCTGCTCTTGATTTAATTTTGGTAAATGAAATATATCAAGAAGATTGACCATTTCATTTAGATTTTTAAATTTTGTGGCATATAGACTTTTGTAGTATGACCTAATAATTATTTGGCTTTCCTCAGTGTCTGTTGTTATGTCTCCTTTTTCATTTCTTATTTTTGCTGATTTTGATAGTTTCTTTCTGCCTTTTTGTTACTTTGTCTAAGGGTTTGTCTATCTTGTGATTTTTTTTTTTCAAAGAACCAGCTCTTGGTCTCATCGATTCTTTGATTTTTTTTTATTCTAATTCATTGATTTTAACTTTGAGTTTGATTATTTCCATTTGTCTCCTCCTCTTGGATGTGTCTGCTTCTTTTTTTCTTGGGCTTTTAGATATGCCATCAAACTGCTTGCATGAGATATCTCCAACTTCTTTCTGGCGGTATTTAGTGCTATGAACTTTCTGCTTTGCACTGCTTTCCTTGTGTCACATAGGTTTGGGTGAATTTTGCCTTAATCTCCTTTGAATTTTAGAAAGTCTCTAATTTCTTTTTTCATTTTTTCCCTGACCAAAGTGTCATTGAGTAGAGAGTTATTCAGTTTTCATGTGTATGTAGGCATTTTGTTATTTCTGTTGTCCACATGTCTAATATGATAAAAGGGATTATTTTTATCTTCTTGTATCTGTTGAGACTTGCTTTGTGTCCAAGTATATGGCCAATTTTTTGGGAAGTTTCAATGATGAGCTGAAAAGAAGGTATGTTCTTTTGAGTTTGGGTAAAACGTTCTGTAGACACCTATTAGGTCCATTTGACTTAGGGTCTCTGTAAGTGTCAGCATTTCCATATTTAGCTTCTATCTATTTGATCTGTCCCTTCGTAAGTAAGAGTGGAGTGTTGAAGTCTCCCACTATTAAGGTGTTGGTATCTGTGTAATTTAAGCTTAATAATGTTTCATTTACAAATGCAGGTTCTCTTGTATTTGGGGCATAGATGTTCAGGATTGTGATGTCCTCTTGGTGGATTTTTTTCTTTGATGGGAATGAAATGCCCCTCCTCATCTTTTTGAAAATTTTGGTTGACAGTCTTTTTAATCTGATATTAGCTTGTTTTCGGCTTCCATTTGCTTGAAAAACATTTTTCCAGCCCTTTACTCTGAGGTAGTCTTTATCTTTGTTGCAGACGTATGTTTCTTGGATGCAGCATGTTGGATACTCTTTCTGCAACCATTCTCTCTTTTTTAATTAATTTTTTATTTTTAATATTAGTTATAGTTTATTTACTTTGCATCACAGCTGTAGCCTCCTCCCTCACTCCCTCCTAACCCCACATCCCTCCCTCACCTCCTCCCTGACCCTCTCCAATTCCACTGATAGGGGAGGTCCTCCTCCCCTTCCATCTGACCCTAGCTTATCAGGTCTCCTCAGGACTGGCTGCAATGTCCTCCTCTGTGGCCTAGGAAGGCTAAGCCTGGGGGCAGGGTCAGAAAGCCAGCCATTGAGTTCGTGTTATAAACTGTCCTTGTTCCCCTTACTAGGAAACACTTTTGGATACTGAGCTGCCATGGACTACATCCGAGCAGGGTTCTAGGTTATATCCACACATGGTCCTTGGTTGGAGAAACAGTCTCAGATAAGACCCTTGTGCCCAGATATATTTGGTCCTTGTGGAGCTCCTGTCCTTTCCAGGTCTTACTAAATCCCCCCCTTTTTTTTTCATATGATTCCCTGCGCTCTGCCTAATATTTGGTTATGAATCTCATCTTCTGCTTTGATACACTGCCTTGATGTCCCTCAACGGAGGGATGGATACAGAAATTGTAGTACTTTTACACAATGGAATACTACTCAGCAATTAAAAACAAGGACATTATGAAATTTGCAGGCAAATAATGGGATCTTGAAAAGATCATCCCGAGTGAGGTATCCCAGAAGCAGAAAGACACACAGGGTATATACTCATTTATAAGTGGATACTAGACCTATAAGATAGGATAAACATACTAAAATCTCTACACCTGAAGAAGATAAACAAGAAAGAGGATCCGGTGTAAGATGATCAATCCTCACTTATAAAGACAAATGGGATGGACATTGGAAGTAGGAGAAAACAAGTAAAAGGACAGGAGCCTACCACAGAGGGCCTCTGAAAGACTCTCTCTTGAAACCATTCCCTTAATCTTTGTCTTTTTACCGGAGAGTTGAGTCCATTGATGTTGATAGATAATAGTGACCAATTAATGTTAGTTCCTTTTACTGTGGAGTTGGTGGTGTTACTTTGCTTCAGTGCTTGTTTTCTTTTAATTCTTTGTTGTGAAGTTATCTATACTCTGTGTTTTCTTTGGTGTAGTTGATTTCGTTGGATTGAAGTTTTCCTTCTAGTATCTTTGGTAGGGCTGGGTTGCTGTGTAGATATTGTTTAAGTTTAGTTTTGTCATGGAATGTTTTGTTTTCTCCCTCTATGTTGATTGAAAGCTTTGCCGGCTATAGTAGTATGGGTTGGCATCTGTGATCTCTTAGAGTCTGCATGACATCTTCCCAGGCCCTTTTGTCTTTCCTAGTTTCTGTTGAGAAGTCTGGTGTAATTCTGGTAGGTCTACCTTTATAGGTCAGTTGGCCTTTTTCCCTTGCTGCTTTTAATATCTTTTCTTTGTTTGGTAGATTTTGACTATGATCTGGCATGAAGAGTTTCTTTTCTGGTCTAGTCTATTTTGTGTTCTGTAGTACTATTGTATGTGTATGGACATCTGTTTCTTTAAGTTTGGAAAATTTTCTTCTATATTTTCTTGATTATATTTTCTGGATCTTGGAGTCTGGAATCTTCTTTTTCATCTATTCCTATTATTCTCAGTTTTCATCTTTTCATGGTGTCCTTGATATCTTGAATGTTTTGTGATTTCAACTTTTTGATTTTATTTTTTCTTTGAGAGATGTACCCATTTTTGCAATTGTATTTTCAGCGCCTGAGAGTCTCTCTTCTTGTATTCTGTTAGTGATGCTTACATTTCTGGTTCCTGACCTTTTCTTTAAGTTCTCCAGCTCCTGGGTTTATTTGTTTGTGTTTTCTTTCTTTCTTTCTTTCTTTTTTTTTCTAATACGGTTTTCATATCTTGCACCACTTTCTTCATCTGTTCTATTGTGGATTCCTTTCTTTCCATGAAGGCCTCTATTTGTTGTTGTTGTTCATTTCTTCTCTCTGTGCCTCTACTGTGCTTCTATTTGGCTGCATTTGCCTGTATTTCTTTGAGAACTTGTTTGATTTTTGTTTATGTGCCTCTAATAACAGGATAGGCATAGCTTTAAAATAATTTTCTTTTGTTTCCAATGAATTAAAATATCCATTGATTTTGGAGGTTCATTGTGAAGCCATGATGTCCTGATTTTTGTTGATCCATTCTTATGTGAACCTCTAGCCATCTGCTTATCTGTAACCTTCACTGTTTATTCTTGGAGTCTGTACTTCAGAGTGGGTTCATCTGTGTCTTGTGTCTGGAGAATTCTTCAGGAAGATTAGAGAGGGCTACAGGTTTGAGTGTGGATGTACCTTTTTCAGGTCTAGCTAAGGGAGGAAGTTGCAGGCAAATATGTGCAAGTGTCGACTTGTGTGTGACTGTGTGTCATGAAAGAGAGAGTGATAGTGTGTAGATGTCTAGAAGGTTAGAGTTTAAGTGTGGGAGGAAGTGAGTGTGCTGATGCTGTTTCAGGGTGCAACGTGCACTTGTAGGTGCTCTGATACCTCTGTGGCCTACAGGCCTGTTGTACTGTCCTTCTGGCATTCAGATATGTCTGGGCTCCAGGTTTTGTGCACCTGGACTCCATTGGTAGACCCACAGAACAGAGGCTTCAATGCTGAGAATGCTGTCCCATGGATCCCTATGTTGCCCATAGTGGGTGTGTGGGTGGGAGAGATATGATGTCCTGCTGTAGCCTAGAGGGACACTGGATCTGGATTTCTGCATCACTCACTTAAAGGCACACTTGCTTGCAGGCCTAATCTGAAAGCATAGGAATTCCCCTGTTCTTTATTCTCAGATTTGGACCTGCAGGGACAAATGAGAGTGTGGGAAAATCCATTAGCTCAGTGGTGTCCACTGTTTGGCCCCTGGGTAGGGATGCCTGTACTTGGGGTAGCTGTTTCTGCCTCCTCAGCCACTGAGCCTGGAGACTCCTGCTTTGACTAGCTGCTGCCCTGTTGCATTTACAGCTCTCTGAGGCCTGCCTGTGATGTTTCAGTCACAGTGTGGAGGCTTGAGTTTGGAGTATCCACTGCCTTGCCACAGCTACAGCCACAGGAGACCTACCTTTGTCATTTCAGGCACTGAGCATGGATGCTTGTACTTGGGGCAATCACTGCCATCTCAGACAGGGAGGCCAGTGATTGGGGCAGAGGCCACTGATGGCTGCATTTCTCAAGCAGGGAGACCTGTGCTTGGGGCTAGGGGGCATGCAGGTAGTTGAATATCCACCACTCTCAGTCCCTGGAGACATCCACAGGTGACCTGGATCCAAACTCTCCCAGCTCATGGGTTGTCCCCTCTCACCCAGGAAGCCTCAGTGTGGATGCTCTGGCTTCAGCTGCCCCTCTACTCACCAATTTCGAAGTTTCACGTCCTGTGACCCTCAGATACTGTGCTTGCTGGTCACTGCCATCTTGGTCTGCCCTTTTGTATTCTGATGTTTAAAATTGTAAGGTACAAGCATGCTTTGTACTGACAACTCTGGCCAAAAGTGGTGATTCACACCTTAATCCTAGATCATGAGAGTCCAGGGCAGTGGGATCATGAGTTAGAGGTCAGTCTGTGCTACACCGCAAGATCCATTATGGAAAACAACAACAACGGCAATAACAACAACAAGTAAACAGTTATCTGGATTGGACAGAACACCTGTGCTGGCTAATTTTTATCAGCTTGACCCAAGCTATAGTTATCTTGGGAGGAAGAATGCAAATAAAATTTGCCTCCCTCACACACACACAAACATGTATATACTCAATAAATAACATAGTAAAGATACATTGTCTTAGTTTATTAAAGTATGAGTTTTTAAATGGTTAAAAAAATAATGTTAGAACATTACATTCAAATACAAAAACAAAAGGAAGCCTTTTATGTAGTTATTTTCCTAAGGTATTGAGAACAACCTGAAGATGAGTCTGACACTGATTTTGAAGTCCAAATGTGTTTGAATAAATTGCCATTTATCATTGAAAAAAAAAATTTCCTCCCTCAAACTGGTCTGTAAGCAAGTCTGTGGTATTTTCTTAATTAAAATTAGTGAAGTGAGAGGGCCCAGTCCTTTGTGGCCAATGTTAACCTTGGACAGGTGGTACTGGGTTATATAAGAAAACAAACTGAATAAGCCATGGGGAACAAGCCAGTAGCAACATTCTTCTATGGGTTCTTTCCTGCCCTTACTGGAATTCCTGTTCTGATTTCCTTCATCAATAGAGTGAGTAGGACATAGAAGCTAAATAAACTCTTTGCTCTCCAAGTTTCTTTCAGTCATGGTATTTACTACAATGGAAAACAAACTATAAAACAACCCCAACAGGCTCTATAATGTAGTTGTCAATGAGAGAAGTTAGTGTAAGGTATGTGGCACTTCTAGCAACACTGGAATCTCTATTATAAACCAATATCTCTTAGTACATGATACTATTTCATGCTCTTTGGGGAAAAAATTCTGTTAGATTCAAGAAGAAATTGGTTCATAAGGCTGTAAGTAGGATCTGTTTACCATTCTTTAAGAGAACTAAACAAATCACACACCTGAGGCTCATGTAATATTGAAGAAGATGGAGAAATATTATAAGAGCCAGCAGATAAGGGGGGTTGTTGTGAGATGTGTTTTCTAGCAATGCCAGAATCTAACATCCATAAAGTCTCACCTAAATTTAGTCTCAACATGAGGTAAACAAGGACAAAAATAGATATGGCAAGGTGGACAGGAGGAAAGTCAAAGAGGATCAACCTTACACAAGGAACTATAGGCAGCTAAGGAAGCTAAGAGTGGGGGAAATAGTTTTTCCTAGTGAAGAACATACCAATTAGCTATCTAGTACCAAATGGTCAGCCCAGAAAAATATTAACAATTAAGTTTATACAGACTAAGTAGGTTACATTTAAGCATATATATATAATATGCATACATACATATATAAGTGTATATATATATGTTTATGTAATATATATGTTTATATATATGTTTATGTAATATGTTTTATGTGTGCTGAAGAGTATATATATATAAAACATAACAAAGTAATTAATGAAAAAGTGGCCATGTATTCTCAAGAGAGAAAAAAGGGAAGGGTGTATCAGAGGGTTTGGTGGGAGGAAATGGAAGAGAAGGGGAAAATGATGTAATTATAATCTTAAAAATAAAAAGAAATTCAGTTATACCAGGAGAGGAGGACCTCTCCTATCTGTGGACTAGGGGAGGGACATAGGGGGTGGGAGAAGAAGAAGTGAGTGTGGAACTGGGAGGTGAGGACAGAGGGGGCTACAGCAGGGATATAAAGTAAATAAAGTCTAATAAATAATAATATTTTTTTAAAAAAGAAACAAATTAGCATACAAAGATAAAAGAATAAAAACAGCTCTGGATTAAAAAAAATTTAAAAACATACCCACACTGAGAAAACTCTGTTTCTCTTTCTGTTGGTTTATGTTGTACAATGTGAAGCATCCCAGGAAAGAATGCTCTGGGGTCAAATGGTTTGCTGTGGACATCAGATTGGACTTCCCTTAGTGTTAGCTGACAAAGGACTGAAAAGAAGCCATCATTTCATGAGTGCTTCCCTAAACAAGGTTCATATGGGTTCCCAACAATCACGGAGCCTGGATGGGTTTAAACTAGGTATTCTGCATATGTGCTATAGTTGTTTAGTTTATGGTTTTCGTGGGACTCTTAACAGTGGGAGTAGGGGTTATCTCTGACTATTTTGCCTGCTCTTGAGACCCTTTTTTCCTACTGAGTTTCCTTGTCCAACCTTGATATCATTCTTCGTGCCTAGTCTTTATTCCATCTTGTTATGCCTTATTTGATTTATATCCCTGGAAGGCCTGGGATATAAAGGAGGATCACTGGATCTGATGTAAACAGGAAGTGGCAGGAGTTCTGGGAGGATTAGAGAAAGGGAGTGCTACTTTCAGGGGGTGTTCTATGAGAGAAAAATGAATTTAAAAAAAGAAAAAAGAGGTAGTAAATTTCTGCAGTGGTGAAAGGTGTACAATTCCCTTCAGTTCTTATTTTTAATTATGATATATCCTTCAACTGCAGTACAAAGTTACAAAGGAAAAGTTAGGTATAGTTTACATCATTAGAGAATTATCCATATGTAAAAAGTAAATAGGTGGGCAGCCTGGACTGGAACTTGAAAGACAACAGCCTAGATGATTGAACCCAGGTGTGTTTGTTGAGTCTGTGTATTGTGGTCCCACACTCTCCATCTAGCTGCTTTATGAGTATTTGTATAATTGTCAATGAAACAGCTTCTCTGATTCTTTCTTCTGGAAGCAATGAAGAACTGCTTGCCCTCTAGACTAGAGGTCTTGCAATACAACTTCATTTAATTGTTTGGCACAAATTCAGTCAACCCCCAACCTTCATTCTAACATTTATATTACTAAGAAAAACAAATCCATATAAATTTTGTTTGTTAAAGTAATCTCAATTACTGTATAATATCACATCTCATATCAACAAGGACTAGCATCTGTGACACTGTTTATGTGTGCTGTGACACTGTGACACTGTTTGCTCAGGATAAAATGAATAACCTATGTACTTCAAATTTGACAAGACTTGGAAGCATTTGAAATGACTGTGTTATGTGCATATATACTTTGTGCAGAGGATCAAAGCCAAGGCTGTGCATATGCTAGACAAGTGATCTCTACCCAAGTCTGTCTTATTTATGCTTAACAAAAATATATTTAAATGTGAAATTTAATATTTATGTTTAATTTATATTTAATGTTAATTTGATGATTGTATTTTGTTTTATACACAGAAAAACTTACGTTAACATATTGACAATAGAGAGATGGTGTTTAACAGAGAGACCCACAATGAGTCTATGTAAAGGAGAGAGTGTGGAATACTCAGCTCTAAACCACACACTTATATCACATCCCTTTCCCCGAGCCTCAGAAGACAGTCAGAGTTAGTGGACATCTGAATTGAAACAGTATTTGCTGAGCATGGCAGTGCCACTGCACACATAAACTCCCAGTCCATGTGATTATATGCATTAGACCTACACACGATCAAATCAGCTAAAATACCAACCCAGAACAGGAAAAGGCTCTTTGCTCAGGAACCATTTAGTAATTGATGGCTGCTGGTGTTGTAAGAATCAGGACTTTTGAGGGTAAAGATTGGGAGATAAATTTGATTGAAACACATTATATTCATGTTGAAAATTCTCAAACAATAAAAATGTAACTTTAAAGAAACTAACAATATATGGAATTACCTTTACCTTCATTATCATTTCCTTTTCCCCATCATACAATGGAGGGGGATTTTACTACACAGAGCTCAGGGTCGAAGATAGTAGGATGGAGGCCTTTAAACATCCAGCCTCATGGTCCTCTTATGCCAGACAAATTCTGAAAAGTGAACACTGACTACTCAGACAGATTTGGATTTAAAAAAAAATTATTTAGCTTATATGGTGTTTTAATGATTATATGCAAATGAGCATAGACGCATATGTTTGAATACTTGACCCTCAGTTGGTAGAACTGTTTGGGAAGGATTAAGAGAGCCATTGTTGGAGGTGTCTCTGGGGACTGGTTTTGAGATTCCAAAATATTCACTCCTTTTCTAGTGTCTCTTTACTGTGTTTCAAGGGTCTTTCCCAAGATGTTAACTCTCATCTGCTGCCCCAAAACCATGGCTGACTGTGTCCATGCCCTCCACTACAATGGCCATGGACTCTAACCTGAAACTGTATAACTCAAATAAATGCTTTCTTTAAAAAAATTGCAGAAAGACAAATATGGTATATCATTACTTATAAGCAGATATTAACCGTTTAAAGAGGATAATCATACTGATATCTATAGACCTAAAGAAGTCAAGCAACAAGGAGGACCCTAGGGAGGATGCTTAAATCTCATTCCTAATGGCAAATAGGATAGACACCAGAAGCACTGGAAGAGAGGGAACAGGATGGGAGATTATTATAGAGAGTCTTTTGAAAGACTCCATTCAACAGAGGTTAGAAGCAAATGCTAAGAATCACAGCCAAACTTTGAGCAGAGTGCAGGGCGTCTTATGGAAGAAGGGAGATAAAAGGACCTAGAGGGGACAGGAGCTCCACAAGGAGACGAACAAACCTAAAAAACCTTTGGGGAGGGCTACAGAGACCTATCAATCAAGGACCATGCATGGAGTTAGATGTAGTCAGATGTAGCCGACAGGCAGCTCAGTCTCCATGTGGGCTCCTAAGTAAGGGGGGCAGGGGCAGCCTCTGTCATGAACTAGGTTTCCTGCTCTGTCAACACTTCCACCTGGTGATGCAGCCTGGCTAGGACACAGGGAAAGAGGATCCAGACAATCCTGATGAGGCTTGATAAGTTAGGGTCAGATGTCAGAGATGTCCCCTTTCAGTGGACTAGGGGAAGGGGATGGGGAGAAGAGAGAAAGAGAGAGGGAGGGTAGGACCAGGAGGAGTTGAGGGAGGGAGATACTATTGGGATCTAAAATGAATAAATTGTAAATAATAATAATAATAATCTAAAAATTTTGCATTGGTCATGATGTCTTATTACAGCAATAGAAATACAACTCCTAGTCCAATAATTTCTCCTTTAAAAATCTAGTTTCGATTAAATTGAAATGAAAATTTCAATTTTAAGCTAATAGAATTATGAAAATATTAAAAAGAAATAGAATATGATCTGTTACTCTTAGGAAGGAGTGTTATGTGGTTTCGATCCTGGGTGATCAGAGGCCTCTGGAGTCTGAGGCTCCACAACATGAGGAAATAACATCTACAATGAATCTCCTCCTATGCATAGGTATACATTCTACTGACTCTGCCTTTCTGAAAAACTCTGACTTAGAATTCCCATGCATTCAGATGACCAGAGGAAAAACTTCCTTAAACCCCGGGAGTACACTAGATGCTAGAATCACAGGACTTGGGCATCGTGAAAACAGGGTGGACCTTGGAATCCCCTTATCTCTTGTCTTAAAACAACACCAAAACACCTAAAGAAACAAACACCCTATGTATTCTCAAAAGTGTAGGCTATTGCATGAAAATGAAGAGCATAGTGAGTGTCCAAGAGATGGTATATTCCAAGCATAGATGTATCTAAAGAAAAACATTAAGAACAATTTTAACACAAAGAATTTCTGAAAGCCTACTAAATATTTACCTAGAGGCACTAACAGATGAAAGAGCATTAGGTTGAAGAAATATAAAATTGTTCAGGGATAGTCTGAGCTATCAATATTCCTTAGTTGCCTGTAGTTCTTTGTTGAGATTTCCTGGACTTCTCTTGTCCACATTTTGCATATTGTCAAAAATTATGTTTACAGTATAATTATTTGCTAAGGATGATAGCTCAAGCTTGTACTACCAGAACTCTTATGAGGCTGAGATACAGAATTACTTTGTGTTCAATGAAAGCCTGAGGAATATAGTGAGACCCTGAATCCAAAAATAATGTTCTTTTTCTTTAAAAAAATTTTTCTCTTATGTGACCTTCTCAAACCTGGTCTTCCAAGACCAAGTATTTCTCTGTGCTTGTTACAGTGAAGTCCAATATTTTATCTCCTAGTCTCACTGAACACAATGAGTTCCTTAATAGAGCAAAGGCATGATACCCTACCAACATATTGTAAGGTTGTTCCCCCCCCCCTTTGGCTGTCTTCCACAGAAGGGATTATTGTATATCTCCTTTGTCTTTCTAACCCTTGAATAGCCATGCTATTTTCTGCAATCAATTCTGAAACATGCTAATCTCTCCTTTACTGTATTATATTGCTTTTATAAAATTTATTTTAAAAAGTTTTCAAACAATGTATGACTATCTTCCCCAGCTTCCCCAATTCCTCCCAGATCCTCCCTACTTCCCTGCCTTACATTAGCTCTTAGTTTACAAATACATCTTTGAGTTTATCTGGTGTTAGCCTACTACTCCTGTGAATTGGGACAGCCCAAAGAGTGGTTGATTTACTCAATGAGATCCCATTAGGAAAACTTTTTTTTTAATTTTTTATTTAACTTTTATTAATTACACTTTATTCATTTTGTATCCCCCCCATAAGCCCCTCCCTTCTCCCCTCCCGATCCCACCCTCCCTCACCTTTCTTCATGCATGCCCCTCCCCAAGTCCATTGATAGGGGAGGTCCTCCTCTCCTTCTTTTTTAATATAAATGGGTCCCAAATATTGCAGAGGCATGTTTTCAGTAAACCTATTTTTTTAAAAAAAATTCTTTTCAAAGTTATTTTTTATTTTTATTTTTTGAGAGTATAATACAATTGCATTATCTGTCTTTTCCCTTTTTTCCCTCCAAACCCTCCCATATACTTTTCCTTGCTCTCTTTCAAACTCATGGCCTCTTTTTCATTAATTGTTGTTGCGTATATAAACACACATATACATATGTGTAAATACATACGTCTTTTAAATACACAAATACAACCTGCTTAGTCTATATAACATTACTTACTTGTTTGATACTGGGGTGCTTTTCCCTAAGAAAGACTGTATCTCCTGCTATCAATATTCCTTAGTTGCCTGTAGTTCTTTGTTGAGATTTCCTGGACTTCTCTTGTCCACATTTTGCATATTGTCATGATAGTTCAGCTCATGTTTAGACAGTCTTGTTGGTAAGACTTTATGAGTATAGTGTTGTTCTAAATAAATGGGTGTTATCCTAATGTTTATTAGTCCTGTAATTAGTATGATGGTATTATTTAACCTGCACTCACAATAACATAAACGTATGTTAAATTTTTTAATTGTTTTATTTACTTTGGGTTAGGCAGATATTTCCACCTATGCTATCTCAATGACCTCCTTATCCATCTCCCAGCCCCGATCCAATGCCATGCATGTTAACCATTCCTATCTGGGAGACTTTCCTATCCATAATCTTATAAATACTTTCTAGTATTCTTTATCTGGGCCTTTTTATGCCATTATTGGAGTCTTTCCTCTTGGCCCATGTGGTTCCTTCTTAATGTTAAGCCATCATGGGGCTTCATCCTTTCTCTTCTTTTTTTGTCCTTCTTTTTGTTTCCCATGATTCTCCTGAACCCAAAGCCTAGGAATCTTAGCCATGCCTACCTCATTTTTCTTGCCCAGGTTTTAGACTTTTAATCAACCATTCAGAAATAATGTCTTAGGCAAGATTACACCAGGAAGTAACCAAATCTTAAGGGCCAGTAATTAGCATCAAAATACAAGCATCAGAACAACCCCCAACAATCCCCCTTTTCTTTCTATTTAAAAAGGTCATTCTATATAGTAGGTATAATTATGAAACAATTATAAAAACTAATAGGTAAGATTTATATATATACATATATATACACATATATACACATATATACACATATATGTACATATATGTATATATATGTATATATGTATACATGTATATATATATACATATATATATATATAATGTCTACTCTAAATGTATTTGGCAATCTTGAATACAATATTTATCCTATATATGAGGGTCTAAGTTTTGTACCTAAGTTATTTTTATCATAGTTATTATCTATCAACCTACAAACATCTATTTAAGCCTAAAGCATATTTTTAATTCCTAAACAACTAAGTTAATTGTAAAACTATGGCTATCTGGTCTTCAACCCCATCAGAGACTTGAGAAGTATTAAAATTAAGTACATGAGTAAATAGGAAGTGTATGTTAGCAGTCTCCAAAAAATAAAAATTGACAGAGACAGTTTGCTTCGTTAACAGCCATCAAAAACTCTGTATAACATTGGAACATCATCTTTAGCCTTTGGCCCAGTATATCTGACAGATATATATGTGAAGTAGGAACTATTTAGGACTTCCTTACCCTTTCTTAGAAGATTTTGGCAGTCTATATGGCCTGCGTTTAAGCTTGCCCATTTTAGTCAGAATTCTGTCTGTCCTAAAATAAAGGTATTTTCTTTGCTGAGATGGCTGGTTTGCCATATTTGAAGCCATCTGATTTGGAGGTTCTTCGATGTTCATCATATTTTTTGAGGTAGGCTAAGTGCTTTCAGTAGATGACATGTCTCACTGTCAAAAAATCCTTAAAATAATAAAAATATTTTTAAATGTCATTATTTTGCAGGTCTCTGAGGTTTTTGAAGACTTATTTATCTTTTTTCTTTTCTTTTTTTATTAATTAATTCAACTCACATCTCAGTCCTAGGCCCTTCCCTCCTGCCTTCCCAGATACACCCTCCCTTCACATCTACTCACCCATATTCTTCAGAATAGGGGAGTAGCCCTACCCAGACATTCCGTCTCATATATTCACATGAGGATGGAGTTCCTCTTCCTACTCTGTGGCTCAATAGGAAAGTGCGATCAGGGGGAAGTGATAAAAAAGCAGACAACATAAGTCTCAGCATCTGCTATGATAGTCTGCAGGGCAGAGCCTTTCAGGGGTCCTCTGTGGCAGGTTCCTGACTTGTTCCCTCTTTTCTCCTTCTTCTGATGTCCATCCTCTTTGCCTTTCTGGATAGGGATTGAACATTTTAGCAAGAGTCCTCCCTCTTGATTAGTTTCTTTAGGTGTACAGATTTTGGTAGGTTTATCCTATATTATACATCTATATGAGTGAGTATATACCGTGTGTGTCTTTCTGCTTCTGGAATAGCAACTCAAGATGATCTTTTCTAGATCCCACCATTTATCTGCAAATTTCATGATATCCTTGTTTTTATGGCCAACCTTTGGACAGAGTACAGGAAATCTTATGAAAGAAGGGGGAAACAGTAAGATCTGGAGAGGACAGGAACTCAACAAGGAGAGCAACAGAAACAAAAAATCTGAGCACAAGGGTCTTTCCTGAGACTGATATTTCAACCAAGGCCTATGCATGGAGACAACCTAGGACCCCTGCACAGATGTAGCCCATGGCATTTCAGTGTCTAAGTGGGTTCCATAGTAATAGGAGCAGGGACTTTCTCTGACATGAAATGATTGGCCTGCTCTTTAGTCACCTCCCCCTGAGGGGGCAGCAGCCTTACCAGGCCACAGAAGAAGACAATGCAGCCACTCCTGATGAGACCTAATAGACTAGGATCAGAAGGAAGGAAAAGAAGACCTCCCATATCAGTGGACTTGGGGAGTGGCATTCGTGCAGAAGGGGAAGGAAGGGAAGGACTGGGACGGGAGGAGGGAGGGAACCACAGGGGGATACAAAGTGAATAAAGTGTACTTAATAAAGAATTAAAAAAAAAGAAAACATAGTCTATGTCAGAGATATTCCCCACTCCCCTAACTAGTAGGCTCAGCATGAACCCTAAGATGCCCACCAGACTGATCTTCTTGGGGTCTGTGAATTGTAGTATGTCTATCCTGTACCATATTACTAAAATATATACCAAGTGTGAGTATATACCATGTTTGGCTCTCTGGGTCTGTGTTACCTCACTCGGGATGTTATTTTCTCATTCATCATTTGCCTGCAAACTTCCTGATTTCCTTGTTTTTGATAGCTGAGTAATATTCCAATGTGTTAATGTACCAGTTTCTTTATCCCTTCTTTGTTGGAGGGACATCTATGTTGTTTTCACTTTCTGGCTATTAGGAATAAAGCTGCTTTGAACATGTTTAAGCAAATGTCCTTGTATGGTGGAGTATCTTTTGGGTGTATGCCCAGAAGTGGTAGAGTTGGGTATTCCCAGTTTTCTGATTGATTTCCAAGTGGTTATACAAGTTTGCTCTCCCACCAGCAAGGGAAGAGTGATCCCCTTTTCCACATCCTCACCAGCATGTGTTGTCACTTGTGTTTTGAATCTTGGACATTCTGACAGGTATAAAATGGAATATCAGTGTCATCATTTCCATGATGACTAAAAACATTGAGTATTTCTTTAAGTGTTTTGTCACCACTCAAGATTCTTCTATTAGGAAATTTCTATTTAGCTCTGTATCCCATTTTTAATTGGATTATTTGGTTTGTTGGTGTTTAATTTCTTGAGTTCTTTATTAATTCTGGATATTAACCCTTTCTCAGATATATGATTGGTGAAGATATTTTCCCAATCTGTAGACTGCTGTTTTGTTCTAGTGATGGTGTTCTTTGCTTTACAGAAGATTTTAATTTTCAAGACCTTAGAGCCTGAGCTGCTGGTGTTCTGTTCAGGAAGTTGTCACCTGTGCCAATGAGTTCAAGGTTCTTACCTACTTTCTTCTCTAGCAGATTTAGTGTGTCTAGTTTTATGTTAAGGTCTTCGATCTGCTTGACCTTGAGTTTTGTGCAGGGTGATAAATATAGATCTATTTTCATTTTTTTCTACATTTTAACATCCAGTTAGAACAGCATCATTTGTTGAAGATGCTATCTTTTTCCATTGCATGATTTTGGCATCTTTGTCAAAAACCAGGTGTGCATAGGTATGTGGGTTTATATCTGGGGTTTTGTCAATGCCATTGAACAGCCAGTCTATTTATATGCCAGTACCAGGCAGTTTTTATTACTAATGTTCTTTAGTATAGCATGAGGTCAGGTACAGAGATACCCCTAGAAGCTCTAATATTGTGTATGATTGTTATCATTATTCTGTCGTTGTTTTTTTCTGTATGAAGTAGAAGTTCTTATTGAATTCTTATTTTAACATACTAGTTTAGAGCTCTAGCTTTTAAAAATTTAATTAAATTAATTAATTTATTTATTACAATTTATTCACTTTGTATCCCCTCTGCAGCTCTCTCCTTTGTCTACTCTCAGTTTCATCCACCCTCCTATGCCCTTTCCCTAGTCCCCTGGTATCAGTCCCCCTTCTATCAGACCCTAGCTTATCTGGCCTCATCAAGGCTGGCTGTAAATCTTCTCTGTGGTCTGGAAAGGCTGCGCCCCCTCAGTGAGAGGTGATCAAAGAGCTGGCCACTGAGTTCAGGTCAGAGACAGCTTCTATACCCCTTACTAGGGAACCCATTTGGAAACTGAGTAGCCTATGGGCTTCCTGTGAACAGAGGGTCTAAGTCCTCTCCATGCATGGTCCTTCACTGGAGTATCAGTCTCTGTAGGCCCCACTGGGCCCAGGTATTTTTGCTCTGTTGTTCTTCCAGATATCAAAGGAGATAATAAGACTCAGCCAAACTTTGGGCAGTGTGTCTGAATCCTTATGGAAGAAGACGGAGATAGGAAGACCTAGAGGGGATAGGCACTCTACAAGGAGAACAACCAAACCAAAATGTAGCTCTAGCTTTGATCTTCACTGTGGGGCTTGAAATCATGAATAGAGGCTCTGCAAATCTTGTACTTAGGTAATGACTCTAAATTAGGTAAGAAACAAATGGTTAATGCACAAATTCATGCTGAATTTATACCAGTCAAATCAGCAATTCTAAAAAAAGATCTTTGTATAAGCTTTTATGTATTTAGTTCCTTTGCACAGTGATGCTTTTATCAAGTGTGTTAAAGAATAAGAATCTGAAATAGAAAGTTGAATCAAGATAATACATTAAGTACATATATCACATCTATGTTTACTCTCTCTCCAAATATCTTTAGCAATAAAGCCAAAGCATTTTTTTCAAGAGATATGAATCCACAGTGTTAGAGTGTTAAAAAACAAACAAACAAACAAACAAACAAACAAAAAAACGGGAGAGAGAAAAACAACTAACTATTGGAAAAAAGAGACAGGTGGCAATGACCCTAATGATTTCCAAAAATGCCACAGCTGAGAAACTGATTTTCACTCAAGAACTCTCGAGTGACTCTGGCATGTCCTGTTTTATGTGGCAATTAGATTGATTTAAAGGTTTCCAGATAGCTGGTAAAAACAAAAGCAAAAACAAAAATCAAATACCCTCTGGGTGAGTCTGAAAGAGAATAGAATTTGAGTCACCGCATTGAGTAAAGTAGATTTTTTCCTCATCAATGTGGGTAGGCCAAGACAAAACAAAACAAAAGTGGCAGAAGAGATGATTCACTGTCTTCTGGAACAGTAGTATCTATTGTTTCTTGCCCTTGAATGTCTGAGCTCTGGTTTTGCACACCTGGGATTTGTACCAGTTGACTCCCACCAAGATTTGTAACCCCCTTCCCACTACCCTTGGACTAGATTCCAGCTTTCAACAGTAGATCACAAGATCCCAGAGTCTCAATCTTCATAGGTTTGTCTGTGAATTCTCCACTAATGGATATATTATATTGATTCTATTTCTTCAGAGAACTTTAACACTGGGTTTGATTTTGTTAATTCCAGATAGACAAAGAATATAAGAGGGAATATTTAAAAAAAGAAATACTAGGTTGAAGAACAATTACAGTCTTAAAATCCCGTTACCAGCTCATGGCATAGAAAAACTTCCTGTTTTATGTCAGCAGAAGTATCCATGTATGTGCAGAGAGAACATATTGAGAAGGTGAGAGGTATATGTGCTTGAGACTCAAAGGTTGAGTGCTTTATCCATAACAAGGACAATGATTCAATGCACACTGAGTATGAATGTTCCTACCAAAATTCAATACTTTTGTTCTGACTATGTCTTGATTATGGCATGAGGGCAAAAAAGTAAATACTTGTGAAAAGTCATTTAATAGTATATCTAATCAATAAATTTTATCTTATATAAATTATGCTCCCATAAAATAGATTTTTAATCCCTCTTATTAATAACTGTTAAAAAATAATTGCAATTTTAAGACATAAATGAGATACCGCAAAAACTTGGAATATTCAGAGATAAAACAATCTTGTAAAATTAAAATATCAGAATATAGATCAAAAAGCTGAAATCTTCCAAAAAGAAAGCACCAAATCACAAAATAGAAAGCTCCCTACCAATGCTCAAAAGTCATCATCATGGAAAAGGGGGTAGAAAAGTTGTCAGAGACAGAAGTAGTAGGTGACTAAAATATAAGAGTGTTTTTCAATCACAAAAGTTAGTTATACATAAGAACTCACAACAGTTTTGATAGTATGTACATGATCTGCATAATCACAAGACAGAGAAAGTCCCAGGATTGAGGGAAGAATGTGATACAAAATCCCACTATTAGCGGAGAATGTATTAGTAATTAATAGCTACTAGAAGAGAGAGTTTTTCTTTAAAGATATAGTTCCTGCTAAGTTAACCAAGCTCTAGTAGATGGTTACATAGCCAAGAGTATATGAGCAGCATAAATTGTATTTGATGGGCTTTAAAAAAATGAGAACATAAAGTTGGATAGATAAGGAAAAGAGTGAATATGATCAGAATACATGTATAAAATATTCAAAAACTATTTAAAATATTTTAAGAAAAAAATTGGTCTGACCATTTGGTACTGGATAATCAGCATACATACAAGCAACATTACACAGACTGATAATGTGTATTATGTATTTAGAAATATATATGTATGTACATATGCATATATGTATGTAAAAATTAAAAGGAAGTCTTGAAAGAGAGCAAGAAGTGTATGGAAGGATACAGAGGGAAGAAAGAGACCACCCAAATAATGTTGTAATCTCAAAACAATACCACAAACAATTTAAAAAAGAATAAAATGACAAATATGATTTGGACCTTTTTATATCAAAATAACAGTCAAAACAGAAAGAGAAAACATATACATTATACCTAATATCTTAGAAAATTGACCTATATTAACAGTTTGAAAGGATCTACCACATATTCTAAGCAATAGAATTTGAAAAATCTGAATGAAATTTGACCCACATCAATAATTACTATGGTAACTTTTAGAAAGAGAGAAAAGAAAGAAGACTCTAGATTTAAAAAAAAAATCTAAAAACAAGGAAATCATGAAATTTGCAGGACAAAGGTGGGATCTAGAAAAGATCATCCTGATTGAGGTATCCCAGAAGCAGGAAGACACACACAGTATATACTCGCTTATAAGTGTGTATTAGACATATAATAGAAGATAAACATATTAAATCTGTATGTCTAAAGAAGCTAAGCAAGAATCAGGACCCTGAGTATTATGAACAATCTTCACTCAGAAAAGCAAACAGGATGAAAATCAGAAAAGGGAGAAAACAGGCAAAAGGACAGGAGCCTATCATACAGGGCCTCTGAAAGACTCTACTCAGCAGTATATCAAAGCAAATGCTGAGGCTCATTAACAAACTTTGGACAGAGTGCAGGGAATCTTATGAAAGAAGGGGGAGATAGAAAGACACGGAGGGAACAGGATTTCCACATCAGGAGCAACAGAACCAAAGAACCTGGGCAATGGCGTCTTTTCTGAGACTGATACTCAATCCAAGGAACATGAATGGAGATAACCTAAATTCCAGGGAACTTTATAAAAGAAGAGGGAGATAGAAAGACCCGAAGAGTACAGGGGGCTCCACAAGTTGAGCAACAGGACTAAAAAATTTGGACCCAGGTGTCTTTTCTGAGACTGATAATCCAACAACCATGGACCATGCATGGAGGTAACCTAGAATCCCTGCTCAGGCATAGCCCATGGCAGCTCAGTAGTCAAGTAGGTTCTATAGTAAGGGGAAGAGGGACTATCTCTGACATGAACTCAGTGGCCTATTTTTGTTGTTGTTTGTTTCCTTGTTTTTGTTTTTTGAACTTTTATTAGTTACACTTTATTCACTTTGCATCCCCCATAAACCCCACCCTCCTCCACTCCTAATTACACCTTCCATCCCCCTTCTTCACACATGCCCCTCCCGAAGTCCACAGATAGGGGAGGTCCTCCTCTCCTTCCTTCTGAGCTTAGTCTATCAAATCTCATTAGGAGTGGCTTCATTGTCATCTTCTGTGGCCTGGTAAGGCTGCTCCCCTCTCAGGGGGAGGTGATCAAAGAGCAGGCCAATCAGATTATGTCAGAGGCAGTCCCTCTTCCCATTACTATACTGTAACCCATTTGGGCACTGAAATGCCATGGGCTACATCTGTGCAGGGGTTCTAGGTTATCTCCATGCATGGTACTTGGTTGGAGTATGACTCTCTGTTCAAATTTTCTGGTTCTGTTGCTCTCCTTGTGGAGTTCCTATCCTCTCCAGATCTTACTATTTCCCACTTCTTTCATAAGATTCCATGCACTCTGCTCAACAGTTGGCCATAAGTCTCAGCATCTGCTTTGATAGCCTGCAGAGCAGAACCTTTCAGAGGTCCTCTGTGGCAGGTTCCTAACTTGTTTACTGTTTTCTTCTTCTTCTGATGTAAATCCTCTTTGCCTTTCGGGATGGGGATTGAGCCTTTTAGTCAGAGTCCTCCTTCTTGATTAGTTTCTTTAGATGTACAGATTTTAATAGGTTTATCCTATATTATATGTTTATATGAGTGAGCATATACCGTGTATGTCTTTCTGTTTCTGGGACAGCTCACTCAACCAACTAATCCAATTAAGAAATGGGGACCAGAGCTAAACAGAGAATTCTCAATAGAGGAATATCGAAATGGCAGAGAAACACTTAAAGAAATGCTCAACCTTGTTAGCCATCAGAGAAATGCAAATCAAATGACCCTGAGATTTTACCTTACACCCATCAAAATGGCCAAGATGAAAACCTCAAGTGACAACACATGCTGGAGAGGTTGTGGAGAAAGGGGAACGCTCTTCCATTGCTGGTGGGAATGTAAACTTGTACCAACACTCTGGAAGACAATCTGGTGCCTTCTCAGACAACTAGGAATAACACTTCCTCAAGATCCAGCCATACCACTCCTAGGCATATATCCAAAAGAGGCTCAAGTATGCAATAAGCACATTTGCTCAAGCATGTTTGTAGCAGCTTTATTTGTAATAGCCAGAAGCTGGAAACAACCCAGATGCGCCTCAACTGAAGAATGGATACAGAAATTGTGGTACATCTATACAATGGAATATTACTCAGCAATGAAAAATAAGGAAATGATGATATTTGCAGGTAAATGGTGGGAGCTGGAAAGGATCATCCAGTGGCCTGTTTTTTTAATCACCTCTCCCTGAGGGGGTGCAGCCTTACCAGGCAACAGAGGAAGACAATGCAGCCAGTCCTGATGAGACCTGATAGGCTAGGGTCTGATGGAAGGGGAGAAAGACCTCCGCTATCAAAGAGAGACATGGTAGGAGATGAGGGAAAGAGGGAGGGATTGGGAGAGAATGAGGGTAAATGCTATAGCTAGGATACAAAGTGAATAAACTGTAATTAATATAAAAAGAAAAATTAAAATAAAAAATAAGTTTTTTTTTCCAAGATGGCAGCAACCAGCATGCACCATATCTGAGTGGCACAAGATCTGAACTAGTAACTGGAGGGGCAGCTCAAGGCAGAACATACACACTGAGGCTTCCTGGGTGAGAGGTGACAACTTATATGCTGGGACAGTTTGGATCCAGGTCATCTGTGGTTGTCTCCAGGGACCATTTCCCCTTTTCTCAAAAATGGGTATCCCTGCTGAAAGGTGGCTAGCAGTGGCCTCTGTCCCAAGCACTGAGACTGCTTGGCTGAGTCTGCAGTGATTGCCCAGGGCTCAAGCCTCCCTCCAAGTTCAGTGACTGAAACAGCACAGGCAGGCCTCCCAGAGCTGCTCCTGGGGTGGAGCAGCGGCAAGTACAAGAAGGATCCTCCTCTAGTCCTCTGTGACTGCCAAACACTGGACACCACCAAGCTGATGGATCTCCCACACTCTTATTTGCCCCTGCAGGCCCAAATCTGAGAGTAGAGAACAGGAAGATCTCCTGTGCTTTCCAACTAGGCCTGTGAGCAAGTGAGTGTGCCTTTAAGTGAGTGCTTACAGAGCCTCAGAACTAGGGTACCTCTGTGCTAGTAGCTAGACATCTGGTCCCTCCAACCCACTGTGGGCAATATAGGGATCCTTGAGACAGCGATCTCAACACTGAAGGTCATAATCTGTGTGTCTCCCAGTGGATTCCAGGTAAACAATTGCTGGAGCCCAGACAGATCTGAATACTAGAAGGACAGTATAACAGGCCTGTAAGACACTGAGGCATGCAGGGCATCTGCCCATGCACATTGCACAGTCGAAATGTGCCAACATTTCAGCTCTCCTCTGTACTCCCCACAACGCTGACACTTCAGGCATATACAAACTCTAACACCCTCTCCTTCAAGGCACACTGTTACAAGCAAGCTTACTCTTCTGCGTGTGTGCCTGCTATCGTTCTCCCTTAGCTACAGGTGAAATACCAACATCTACTCTAAAACCAGTGGACCACTCTTATCTTCATGAAGAATATTTCAGACACCAGAGAGATATGGACCCAGTCTGAGGTATAGACTGCAGGGACAAACAGTGAAGGTTACAGATAAGCAGATGGCTAGAGGTCAGCATGAGAACACATCAACCAAAACCCAGGACATAATGGTTTCATCAGCACCCCAAAATAAATGGCTAGATTAATCATTCTAAAACACAGGAAAATTATATTAAAGTAATACTTATCCTATTAGAGATATATAAAGAGGAAACTAACAAAGCTCTCAAAGAAATGCAGGCAAATACAGACAAACAAAAGGAGGCACAGGTAGTGGTACAATTAGTGGCAAATACAAAGAAAATGAACAACAACAACAGCAAAAAAATAGAGACCATCATGGATAGTTAGGAATCCATACTCAAAGAGATGAAAGAAATGTTGCAAGACTTGAAAACAGTATTAGAATCAATGAAGAAAACACGAACAGAGAAAACCCTGGAGCTGGAGAACTTAAAGAAAAGATCAAGAATTACAAATGTAAGCATCACCAACAGAATACAAGAGATGAAAGAGACACTCTCAGGTGCTGAAGATACAATTGCAGAAATGGATACATCTCTCAAAGAAAAAGTAAAATCAGAAAAGTTCCAAACACCAAACATTCAAGATATCGAGGAAACCATGAAAAGATGAAATCTAAGAATAATAGGAGTAGATGAATGGGAATAAATGAAAAAAAAGATTCAGGGCTTCAAGTTCCAGAAAATATTTTCAAGAAAATATAGAAGAAAAATTTTCTAACTTAAAGAGATTTCCATAAACATACAAGAGGTCGACAGAACACGAAATAGACTAGACCAGAAAAGAAACTACTTCCATCACATAATAGTCAAAACACTAAATTTACAGAACAAAGAAAAATATTAAAATAAGCAAGGGGAAAAGGCCAAGTACCATATAAAGGCAGACCTATCAGAATCACACCAGACTTCTCAACAGAAACTAGGAAAGACAAAAGGGCCTTGGCAGTGGTCAAACAGACTCTAAGAGACCAAAGATGTCAACCCAGTCTACTATACGCAGCAAAGCTTTCAACCAAAATAGATGTAGAAAACAAAACATTCCATGACAAAACTAAACTTAATATCTACACAGCAACCCTGCCCTACAGAAGATACTAGAAGGAAAACTCCAACAAAATTCAACTACACCCAAGAAAACAGAGTATATATATGTCACAACAAAGAATTAAAAGTAAACAAGCATTGAAACACAGTAATACCACCAACTACACAGTAAAAGGAACTAACACTCATTGGTCACTATTAAATATCAACATCAGCAGATTCAGCCCTCCAGTAAAACGACACAGATTAAGAGAATCGTTGTGGAACAGGATCCAACATGCTGCTGCATCTAAGAAACACACATCTGCAACAAAGATAAACACTACCTCAGAGTAAAGGGCTGGAAAAATGATTTTTAAGCAAATGGACCCAGAAAACAAGCTGGGGTAGCTATTCTAACATCAGAAAAAGTAGACTTTTAACCAAAATTAATCCAAAACAGAGGAGGAGGGGCATTTCATTCCCACCAAAGGAAAAATCCACCAGGAGAACATCACAATCCTAAACATCTATGCCCCAAATACAAGAGCACATGCATTTGTAAATAAAACATTGTTAAAGCTTAAGTTATACATCAGTCACAACACCTTAATAGTGGGAGACTTTGACACTCCACTCTCACCAAGGGAAAAATCACCTAAATAGATGCTAAATAGGGAAATACTGACATTTACAGAGGTCCTAAGTCAAATGGACCTAATAGATATCTACAGAATTTTTCACCCAAACTCCAAAGAGTATACCATCTTTTCAACTCATCATGGAGCCTTCTAAAAAATTGACCATATAGTAGGGCACAAAGGAAGCTTCAACAAATACAAGAAGATCAAAATAATCCCTTGTATTTTATTAGAACACCATGTAGACCTCCACAACAACAGAAATTTAAAAATGCCTACATAATATGGAAACTAAACAACTCTCTATTCATATAGAGAAGAGCCTAGAACTTATTGGCACAGGAGACAACTTCTTGAACAGAACACCAACAGCACAGGCTCTAAGAGCAACAATCAATAAATGAGACCTCATGAAACTGAAAAGCTTCTATAAAGCAAAGGATGTCTTCATCAAAACAAAATGACTGCCTACAGATTGGGAAAGAATCTTCAATAACCCTTTATCTGACAGAGGACTAATATCCAGTATATACAAAGAACTAAAGAAGCTGAAAAGCAGCAAACCAAGTAATCCAAATGAAAAATGGGGAACAGAGCTAAACAGAGAATTCTTGACAGAGGAATATGGAAATGGCAGAGAAACACTTAAAGAAATGCTCAACCTCATTAGCCATCAGGGAAATGCAAATCAAAACGACCCTGAGATTTCACCTCACACCCATCAGAATGGCCAAGATGAAAAACTCAAGTGACAACATATGCTGGAGAGGTGGTGGAGAAAGGGGAACCCTCTTCCACTGCTGGTGGGAATGTAAACTGGTACAACCACTCTGGAAATCTATCTGGTGCTTTCTCAGACAATTAGGAATAATGCTTCCTCAAGACCCAGCTATACCACTGCTAGGTATATACCCAAACTTTGCTCAAGTACACAAAAGGGATACTTGCTCAACCATGTTTATAGCAGCTTAATTTGTGATAGCCAGAACCTGGAAACAACCCAGATGTCCATCAAAGGACAAATGGATACAGAAATTGTGTTATTTTTACACAATGGAATACTACTCAGCAATCAAAAAGGAGGAAATCATGAAATTTGCAGGCAAATGGTGGGATCTAGAAAAGATCATTCTGAGTGAAATATCCCAGAAGGAAAAAGACAAACACAGTATATACTCACTTATATAGACCTATAAGATATGATAAATGTAATGAAATCTATACACCTAAAAAAGATAATCACAAGAGTAGACATGGGGTAAGATGATCAATCCTCATTTAGAAAGACAAATGGGATGTGCATTGAATGTATGACAGGAGTCTACTGAAGGTATCTGAAAGACTCTAACTAGCAGTGTTTTCAAAGCAGATACAAAGACTAATGACCAAACCTTCGCAGAGTACATGGAATCATATGAAAGAAGGGGAGTTAGTATGATGGGGAAAGGATAGGAGCTCCACAAGGACCAAATGTATCTGGGCACAGGGTCTTTTCTGAGACTGACATTCGACCAAGGACCATGTATGGATATAATCTAGAATCTCTGCTCAGATGTAGCCCGTGGTATCTCAGTAACCAATTGTTTCCCATAGTAAGGGGAACAAGAACTATTTCTAACAGGAACTCAATGGCTGGCTCTTTGACCTACCCACCCCCCAAGGGAGGAGCAGTCCGGTTAGGCCACAGAGGAGGACTTTGCAGCCAGTCCTGAAGATACCTGATAAAACAGGATCAGATGAATGGGGAGGAGGTCCCCGCCCCATCAGTGGACTTGGAAAGGGACAGGGTGGAGATGAGGGAGGGAGGGTGGGATTGGGAGGGAATGAGGGAGTGGGATACAGCTGGGATACAAAGTTAATAAAATGTAACTGATAAAAAAAATAAAATTAAAAAAAAGCTGCATTATACTGGCATAGAAACAGAATGGTGGATCAATGGAATCAAATAGAAAACACAGAAATAAGTCCATTCACCTATGGATACTTGATTTTTGACAAAGAAGCCAGTACCATACAATGGAATAAAGACAGCATCTTCAACAAATGGTGCTGGTCTAACAGGATGTCTACATGTAGAAAAATGCAAATAGATCCATATTCATCACCCTGCACAAAAACTGAAGTCTAAGTGGATCAAAACCTCAGCATAAAACCAGACACATTAAGTCTCTTAGAATTAAAGGTGGGGAAGATCCTTGAACTCTTTGTCACAGGAGACAACTTCCTGAACAGAACACCAACAGAACAGGCCCTTAAGATCAACAATCAATAAATGAGACCTTATGAAACTGAAAAGCTTCTGTAAATACTGTTGTCAGAATGAAACAACAGACTTCAGACTAGGAAAATATCTTCGTTAACCCTATATCTGAGAGAGGGTAATATCCAGAATACATAAAGAACTCAAGAAATAAAAGAGCAAAAAATCAAGTAACCCAATTTAAAATTGAGTTACAGACCTAAACAGAGAATTCTCAGTAAGGAATTTTGAATGACAGAGAAACAGTTAAAGAAATGTTCAACATCATTAGTCATCAGGGAAATTCAAATCAAAATGACCCTAAGATTTCACCTTACACCTATCAGAATGACTAAGATAAAAAACTCAAGTGAGAATACATGTTGGAGAGGATGTGGAGAAAGGGGAACTCTCCTCCATTGCTTTGGGAATGTAAACTTGTACGACCACTTTTGAAATTAATCTGGCACTTTCTCAGACAATTAGATATATTGCTTCCTCAAGGTCTAACTATAGCACTCCTAGGCATATACCCAAAACATGGTACAGTATGCAATGACATTTGCTCAACCCTTATCTTAGCATATTTATTTGCTATAGCCAGAATCTGGAAACAACCCAGATGTCCCTCGACTGAGGAATGTATACAGAAATTGTGGTATATTTATAGGATGTAATACTACTAAACAATTAAAAACAAGGAAATCATAAAATTTGCAAGCAAATGGTGGGAAGTAGGTAAGATCATCCTGAGTTATCCCAGAAGTAGAAAGACACACATGACATATACTCACGTATAAGTGGATATTAGACATTTAATGTAGGATAAACAATCTAAAATCTGCACACCTAAAGAAGCTAAGCAAGGACAAGGACTCTGGGTAAGATGATCAATCCTCATGCAGAGAGGCAAATTTGATGGACATTGGAAGCTTGAGAAAACGGTAAACAGGACAGGAGCCTACTACAGAGGGCCTTTGAAATCCTTTACCCAACACAATAGTGAAAGAGATGCTGAGACTCAAAGCCAAACTTTGAGCAGAGTGCAAATAATCTTCTTTTATTTAATTTTTATTAATTACAATTTATTTACTTTGCATCCAAGCTGCAGTCCCCTCCCCTATCCTCTCCCAATTCTTCCCTCCATCCTCCTCTCCCATGCCCCTCCCAGTCCAATGGTAGGGTAGGTCCTTCCCCATTCCATTGGACCCCACTCCATCAGGTCTCATCAGGACTGGCTTCTCTGTCTTCCTCTGTGCACTGGCAATGCTGCTCCCCTCTCAGGTGGAGGTTATCAAAGAGCCAGTCCATGAATTCATGTCACAAACAGTCCCTGTTCCCACTACCTTGTAACCCCTTTGTACACTGAGCTGCTATGGGCCACTTCTATGCAGTGGTTTAAGTTATCTCCAAGCATAGTCCTTGTTTAGAGTATCAGTCTCAGAAAAGACCCCTGTGCCCAGATACTTTGGTTCTGTTGCTCTCCTTGTTTAGCTTCTTTTCCCTCCACAAGACTCCCTGCACTCTGCAAAAGTTTGGCTATGAATCTCAGCATGTTTTGATATCCTGCTAGGTAGAGTCTTTCAGAGGCCTTCTGTGATAAGCTCCTGTCCTGTTCCCTTTCTCCCTCTTCTGATGTCCATCTTGTTTGCCTTTCTGAGTAGTGATTGAGCATCATACCAGGATCCTCCCTCTTGTTCAGCTTCCTTAGGTATACACATTTTAGAATGATTATCCTACATTATATGTCTAATATCCACTTATAAGTGATTATATTCCGTGTATGTCTTTCTGTTTCTGAGATACCTTACTCAGGATGATCATTTCTAGATCCCACCATTTGCTTGCAAATTTCATGATTTCTTTGTTTTTAATTCTGAGTAGTATTTCATTGTGTAAATATACACAATTTCTGTATCCATTCCTCAACTGGGGGACATCTGGGTTGTTTCTAGCATATGAAAGAAAGGGGACATAGGAAGACCTGGAGGGGATAAGATTTCACAAGGAGAGCAACAGAACTAAGAAATCTGTGCCCAGGAGTATTTTCTGAGATTGATACTCCAACCAAGTACCATGCATGGAGATAACCTAGAGCTCTAGAACCCCTGCACAGATGTAGCCCATGGCAGCTTAGTCTCCATGTGGTTCCCTAGTAATGGGAAAAGGAACTATCTCTGACATGAACTCAGGTCATCTTTGATGACCTCCCACTGAGGGGTGCTGCCTTACCAGCCACAGAGGAAAACAATGCAGCTAGTCCTGGTGAGATCTGATAAGCTAGGGTCACATGGAAGGGGAGGAGGATCTTCTCTATCAGTGGACTTGAGAAGAAACATGGGATGAGATGAGCTAGGGAGTGGGATGAGATGAGGGAGGGGGCTACAGTGGGGATACAAAGTAAATAAATAGTAATTTATAAAAATATAAATATTTTTTTCTTTTTTTTGACAACCAGCTGTTTTAATTTAGAAAATAGTAAAATATTTTTAGATTTGTGAAAATGTTAACCAGAGTTTCTCAGTGTCACATGAGGTAAATGTTAGTTTCAGAAATGATTACATTGCCACCAAGAGAATTTCTGAAAAATCGATGTTCTATGCAGATAGAAAACCACTTCTTTTTCATTTATGTGACATGGCATTCTATTACGAATAGGTGATGCAAAGTTACTCATATTTTAGACATTTATAAATTTGCTTTTAAGAGCAGGTTACATCAGACACTGACTGAATATTTTATAAATTAAACACCAAATTAACAGCAGAACACATGTTTTTAAAGCAACACATGCAGCTGTCTTAGGTACTTCTACAAATCACATTGCCTTTTCCCCACGTTGAAAACTATTTTTTCTCAATATTCTCCAGAAGAATTTATTTTCTTTTTGTTGCATATTTATTTTTTAAAATCATTATATGAAGTTTATTTATAGGTTCTTTTTTATTAATATTATTATTAGTTACATTTTATTAATTCTGTATCCCAGCTGTATCCTACTCACTTATTCCCTCCCAACCCCACCCTCCCTCCCTAATCTCCTCCCTGCCCCTTTCCAAGTCCATGGATTGGAGAGGACCTCCTCTGCTTCTATCTGACCCTATTTTATCAGGTATCTTCAGGACTGACTGCAAAGTCCTTATCTGTGGTCTAGCAGGACTGCTCCTCCCTTAGGGGGTGGGGAGGTCAAAGAGTCTGCCATTGAGTTCCTGTCAAAGATAGTCCTTGTTCCCCTTACTATGGGAAACCCATTGGTTACTGAACTACCACGAGCTTCATCTGAGCAAAGGTTCTAGGTTATATCCATACATGGTCCTTGGTTGGAGAAACAGTTTCAGAAAAGACCCCTGTGCCCAGATATATTTGGTCCTTGTGGAGCTCCTATCTTTTCCATGTCATACTAACTTTCCTTCTGCCAAAGGTTTGGTTATGGGTCTTAGTATCTGCTTTGAAATGCTGGTAGGTAACCAAGAGTCAAATAAATTTAAAAAATTTCAAAAATATAAAAAAGAAAAGCACATGAAAATAATATCAAAAATAAAATGAAATCCACATTTTCAAAACCAAAACTTCTGGAGTAAAACTAACCTTAGAGGCTTCAGAAACACAAAAGACAATGAAACAATGTAACAGACTGCCTCTAAAATGTCTAAATACCTTATTTCCCACCTATGCTTTTCTCCAGACTGATACAATCAGCATAAAATGAGACACCTAGCATTTTTAAACACAAAACTGCTTTTGATCTAATTTAAAGCCCTAGTCAACAATTTCTCAACTGTTAGAGAATAACTGTTTCTAAATAAGTACAAGAGCAAACAATGGGAATACAAAGCAAATATGGTATTTAATATAGGAACTAATGGAAAAACAATTTCCAGGAGAAGGCGTTAATGAAGTCCCAGAACTCTGTGGATTATATAAACACCCAGAAAGGTCTGCACAAGATCCTTGTGCATAGCCACTGTTTCTTAGCCAAAGGACCGAATGCCAGGTAAACCTGGCCATGGATTCTATTATAGCTGCCTTTATTTCAACTTTTACTCTTCCCCGGTTACATTCCTGTCATATGAACTGGACTTCTTCATCATGTCAAAGAACTTGGGTTTGAAATTTCCCAGAAAGGCACTAGTGTTCTCAGAAGTAGAAAACACAGAGTGACCTGTTCTCTTTGATATGGCTTTGCTCTGTACTAAAGCCTGGATCACACCTCAGCCCTATAAGATACCTACAGCAAGGCCTCTGTGTTACAGACCGTTCAGCCTAGACTCTCTCACGGGCTTCCTCAGAAAAGCATTATGTAAACTGTGTGATAAATTGAAACCAGACTCCAACAACTTCTGTTTTTCTGGAAGCTTTCTTCTGATTGAGTAATATTTTGATATTACATATCAAAAACCAAAATTAAACTGAACTAAATTCAAAATTTCTACTCAGTTTCTCAAGTATAAACAGTTCAGTGTTTCAGGATCATGTAAGTGATTGAATTATAGGAGATAAAATAGACATCTGACACCTTCTATGTGTCCAATATTTGGCTTTGAGTCTCCACATCTGTTTCTATCTGCTGCTGAGTGGAGCTTCTAAAAGGACAGCTATGCTAGGTTTTTATCTGTGAGTATAGCAGAATACCTTTAATTGTGTCTCTCCTGTGCAGTGTGTCTCAGGTTGGACCAGGCATTGGCTAGAAATTTTCTCAATCTCTGCTATCTTTATCCCTGCATATCTTATAGGCAGAGTAAATTTTCGGTCAAACATTTTTTGTGGGTTGGTTTTCTAAACCTCCACTAGGAGTCCTGTCTAATTTGAAGGTGTCTTCTACAGTCTCCATATCCCCTGCTACTAGGAGTCTCAGCTAATGTCACTGCTATATTCTCCCAAAAGCCTACGCCTGTCTTATGTCTGCAGCTTTTCATAGAGATGCTCCTGCCCACAGTTTGTCTTCTCTCTGTAACTTCTCTGTCCTCTCACCCCTGATCAACCCAGGTCTGGTCTCCACCCTCATTTCTCTCTGTGTTCTCTTTCCTGCCTGGTTCCCTCTCTTCAATTAATTCCATTTTCTATCCTATTTCCCCTTCTGTGTGAGATTTAAGCATCCTTTGCATCCTCCATGTTACTTATCTTCTTTAGGTATATGAATTGCAGTATGTCTATCCTGTACTTTATGGCTGAGATCCACTTTAAGTGAGTACATACCATGTGTGTCTTTCTGGGTCTGGGTTACTTTACTCAAGATGACCTTTTTTAGGTCCATCAATTTGGTACAAATTTCATGATTTCCTTGGAAAACCAACATAGGCAACTAACCAGAGCCCAGAGAGCCTTGTAGACAATGAACCATGGAACATGTATAGACTGAACCTCTGCCCCTTACACATATGTAGCAGATGGTCAGCTCAGAGTTCATGTGGGTGGCCTAGTAAGGGGAGCCAGGGCTGACTCTGGCATGGACTCTGTTGCCTACTTTTTGATCATTTCTTCCTGACTGGGATTCTTCACCTGGTTCAGGGGAAGAGGATGATCTCAGTATTGACCTGGTGTTATATGATGAACTGGGGTGGGTGGGTAGGAAGAGGGACCCTTATTTTAAAGAATAAGGAAGGAGCAATGGGAGAAAGAGGGTAGTACCATGAGGAGATGAGAGATGGGGATTAAAGTAAATAAATAAAGCAGTTAATTAAAAAAACAGTCATCTGAAGTAGATGGAAGGAGCTAGATGGAGGAGGGATGGGGAGGGTAACAGGGGTGGAAAACAGAGGTGGGGGATGGGAGGAGGATGGTACAGAAAATGGAAATCAGTGGGTGCCATCTCTGAGACAGGGGAGGCTCCTGGGAGAGTCAATACCAGTGACCCTAGCTGAGACTTCTAGATCATCTCTTGTAGCCAGATTGGACTTCCAGGGGGACACCACCCATAAGACTCAAATTTTCTCTTGCCTACTGGAAGTATAGGGGTAAAGATGGAGCAGAGATTGAGAGAATGGTAAGTCAATAACTGGACCAACTTGAGAACCACCCGATGGTAGAGAACCAATCCCAGTCACTATTAATGATACTATGTTACGCTTGCAGACAGTAGCCTAACATAACTGTCTTCTGAGAGGCTTCACCCAGTGGATGAAAATAGATGCAGAGACCCATGGCCAAACAATAAGCAGAGCTTCTGGAATTCTGAAGAAGAGTGGGAGGAAGGATAGAGGGAGCCAGAGGGGTCAGAGACTACATAAGAAGACCTACAGAGTCAAACATGGTTGTATGGGGCTTCACAGAAACTGAACTACTAAACAAAGAGTGTGCATAAGCTGGCCCTGGACCCCCTACACATATGTCACAGATGTGCAGCTTGTTCTTCATGTGGGTCTCCTAACAATTGGAATAAGGGCTGTCTCTGACTCTGTGGTCTGCCACTGCATCCCTTCCCCCAAGCTCAGCTGCCTTGTTGGATGCCAGTGGGAGAGGATGCACTTAGTCGTGCTGTTATTTGAGGTGTCTGGGTGAGTTGATACCCTTTGGGGGCCCCCCCTTCTCTAAGAAAAGGGAGATGGAGGAAGGGAGTAGAGAGGAGGGCCTGAGGATGGGGTAGGGAAGAGCAGAGGGAGCTGGAATATGACCGTAAAGAGATTAAATTATTAAATAAGTAAAAAATAGTGGAGAGTAGTGAAAAACACAAAAGTTAGGATGGTGGTAATCCGTGATAGGACAGGAAGAACACCAAGGTAAGAGGTTACTCAGAAAGCTTTTAGATTGAAAACATTGTTACTTAACTTGTATACAACATACATAATAATTTATAATATGTATTATTTAAATGATCATACACATTTTATGCATATTATAACATCTTCAGTTAAGCTCACAGCCTATGACAAGTATCTTATGTTTTGAGAACAGAGATAGTGTTCAACCTTTCTCATATTTTAAGTGCACTGCAATTTTCTATAGAACTAAAATACTAAATGGGGTCTTTACTAACCATTTTCAGACAAATATATTGAATTGCAACATTTCAGGCTATGGATAATTTAAATATATCCAGTAAAACTTTGACTTCTTTTTCAAATGTTGTGAGACTTTTGGTACCCATCAACAATGATGTAATTTTATTTTAATTGATCATGCTACTTTATGTTTCAGAAGACAAAGCCTCCACTGGTAGCTCTCAAGTACCAACTCTTTGCAAAACATTAATTGCTCCTGTAGACCCAGATATATATCAAATATGTAAATATTTCCACCTTCCAAATCTAGGTGTCTAAAAGAAAAGGACCAAGATACTGATAAAGAACTTGGATGAAATTGGCAGCTGATGAAATTAGAGGGACACATGAGAGATTAGTAAATGGTTAAGTCAAATATCAAAGTGCTAATGCAGCCAGGGAAACAGTGAGAAAATGGAGTTCCACATCTGATGAGAAAATCAGGACTTATTGGTCTGTTATTGAACTTATTGTAGTTGTATAGTTGTTTAATTTAGATAAAAATTGTTATAAGATATTAAAAGTACTCTGAGATTAGCCAATATAAATACTATGCAAGTTTCTTTGTTTTTTAAATTGTCATCTTGTATTATACAGAGATGTACTCCCTTTGTAGAGCAAATGCCTAAAAATTGGCTTTTTTCCTATTTCCCCATAAAGTGTAACTTAAGCAAAGTATTCTGTGGCAACAATTTATTCCAATACAGATGTTCATTGTGGACTTCTTGCTTCAGAAGATACTGTTTTAAAATATTAATAACAAAGTTATTTGAAATCATATCTTGGTTTCTGCATGGAAATTCTATAATTAAAGCTCACCAGGAAGGCAGCAGTGTTTCATCGAAATGAAGGCAATACATAAGATGCCCTAGCTTTCTAGTAGAGTGTAAACCCTTACTCCAAGCTGACTTGTACCAAAGAGGACCAAGAGCCTTAACAGCCTCCTCCCTACCTACATTTGAAAATATTTTTGCATTTATTTTGAAAAGAAAAGAAAAAGAAATAAAAACAAAACAAAAATCAAAACTATAATTTTCTTACCACATTGCCCACTCTTATTGAATAGAAAAAAATGAGATCTAGTTAATATTCAAGTCAAAAGAATTTGGGGGGGGGTTCTTATTTATTACTTCTCCAGATAATTAGACTTTACACATTTATCTGTTTGTTAGATTATTTTTCATGAGCCCTTTCCAAATTCTAAGTTACCATCATATCAAAAAATTGTAGAGACAAAGAAATGCTTTCTCAACATTTGCATGCACGTGGCCTTTAGTTTTCTTATAATGTGAAGAGCACTTTCAGGATGGATTTAAGTTCAGCTTTTGGTTGACTACATTTGTATGTGAAGGGAAATGTGACACTCATATTCCATTATAAATGGTACAATGAGCATCACACAGGCAAAAACATCTTTTGCCTCTCATGGTGTTCATTTAAGCTGCCCAAAGGATAAAATAAAATGGTAACTGCTCTAACTTATTCCTGGTTTAAGTAAAGATCTCAGTAATTAGAATGTCTTTACTCTTCCTGTATTACCTCCCCCATTCTCTCAAGTAAAACCGCTCTTTATTATTTATTTATACTCTTCTTATTTACTTATACTCTTCTCATCCATGACACAATCATTTGAATGATAAGTGTTATCATTCATATTAATGCTCTACATACTATTGAGAAGTTTGCCTTTCATAAGACATGATTTTGATGTTCATGTGTGATTATGTTTTGTATATTTGCAGTGTATAAATATTGCGCACTTGCATTTTTGCTCTCTTGTCCAGCAAAAAACTATGAGATAAGCATTTTTGTACATGTTTCCTTATTCACCCATAAGACATTAGGGCAGATACCTAACACAGGCCATTGGTATGAGCATTGTCTTCACTATTAGAAAATTACATTTTTTTTACAACATTTATGGTAACATGTACTTTTAAGTCCCATGTATTAAACCTTCAACCATGACATGTTTACCTCCCCATTCTTTTTTTTTTTGGGGGGGGGTGCTTATTTTATTTATTTTTATTCACTTTACATCTTTGTTGTAGTTCCATTCCTCTTCCTCTCTCAGTCCTACCATCACTCACTAGTCCTCCCCTTTTTCTCAGAAAAGGGGACCTCCCTTTCCCATCTAGCCCAGCGCATTGGGTTGCTTTAGTACTGAGCTTGTTCTCTTCTCCTGTGCTATGACTAGGCAGTGCCGCCAGAGGGAAGTGACAAAAAATCTGGCAAGTAAGCCCTTGTCTAAGGCAGCCCTCACTTCCCTTACTAGAGGACCTACATAAGACCTAAGCTGCCCATTTCCTAAATCTTTGTAGAGGGCCGAAGTCTAATTCATGCATGGTCTTTGGTTGATGCTCAGCAAGCCCATGGTTAGTTGGCTCTGTTAGTTGGCTCTGTTGGGACTTCTTCTGGAGCTCCTGTCACCTCCAGGACCTTTCCTCTATTCTGTCACCTTACCACAAGACTTCCTACACATTGCCCAGTGTTTGGCTGTGAGTCCCAGCATCAGTTTTGAAGCACTGCTGGGTCTGACAGGCTCCTGTCTGTAAGCTTATCAGAGGACCGTTCACAATGTCAGGGGTAGACATTCTAGCATATTGTGGGTCTTGTTTGAGCCAGGAACTGAGCATTCCCTCAATCTCTGCTCTATCTGCTGTCTTTACACCTGCACATTTTGTGGGCAGTGTATATTTTGGGTTGAAGATTTTGTGGTTGGGTTGGTGTTCCTCTCTCTCTACTAGGAGACTAGTCTAGAGAGTGTCCTCTTTTGTCTCTATGTTCTCTGGTACTAGAGGTCTCTGCTTGAGTTCCCCTCATTTTCTCCTGAAATCCTACCTTGGCTTAGATCTCCAGCTTGTTAAGGGATACCCCCGCCCTCAGTTTCTCTTTTCTCTACAGGCCTTCTTAGCGTGAGAAAACAGAAGGCCTGTAAAGAAACCTCTCCAATCTTATAGTTAATCAATAATATATTTTAGAGCATGTGTTTTTTGAATAATGGTCTCTTTAGTGGTTTTCATTTGGTCATAATTTTAAGGTATTGATAATCTACCATACATTTCCTCCTATAAGTAAATGACATCTTTGCTACTGTTTACATCCTTATATTCTTAGTCTCAACCTTGGGAACAGTGGTAGGAGGTTGGTGGTACATAGATGGAACTAATTTTCCGCCCATTCCTATTTTTTGTAGAAAGATTCCAGCATATGCTGGAGAATTAAATCAGATATTTTCTTTGAAAGACTGAGAGATTTCAGAAATAGGATTTCTGCAAATTGTAACCATGGCACCCATATGTGTGTGTGTGCATACGTGTTTGCATAGTATTTTTTTAAGTGGAACTTGATATGTTGAAATACTATAACTTGACCATTCATTCATTCATTCATTCATTATTTTCTAAAAATATATACAAGCTACTGATGATGTCCCAACTGAATGATAGAAATAAACATATGAAAATTACATCAAACTTTTATAAAGAAGACAAATAATGTGATGAGTTGTTTTTTGTTTTTAATACAAGAGTGATAAGGAAACCAAAATATGACTGGTTTATAAAACACTTTCTTACTCAAATAAAAGATGAAGAAAATAAAGGTTAAATTTGATCAGCAGCTATATATTTTTGTTTTGGAGATTGGATCTCACTGAATATGTTTGGCTGTTCTTGAACTCAATATATAGACTAGACCTGCTTTGAACTCACAGAGACTCATCTGCCTTGGCCTCTTAATGCTGGGCTTATAGGTGCTTGCCACTAAACCCAGCCTCAGCAGATAGAGTTGATATGTAACTAGATATCTGATTTTCTCAGTACCGCTAGTCACTAATTATATAACCTTTACTATGATAAGTATCTTATTAAATACAAAATTTACTTGGTTTCCTAGCCAACAAAATTGGAAAACATTTTAAAGCAAGTATACATCTTTTAGGGTTGTTGCCATAAGTAGTGAAATTAGTATGCACAAAATATTTAGAAATTTTACTGGTACTTAGGATTTGATACATATTAGTCATGCAGAGGTCACTTGGAAACATGATGTGGGGTACAGTGAAGTTTCATATATCCTCAGTGTGATGACTTAGCTCTGGGTTTCTTAATGTCATCCGAATAACAGAAATTAGCACATACAAAATCATAGATTTTAGTAACTTTTAGACACCTTTTCTGTATCTAAGATTTCAATTTCAGCTGCATGTTTGAATTGGATCTCAAGTCACATTACACTTCTAATTTTATTCCTTTCATATAGGATGTCAGAGCATTTGTTCACTGTACAGCACCAATCCTTTAATCTCTGCTCCACTTTCTCAGTCCTTTATATCTTGTTCGGCCTCTGGGAATGGCATTATCTCTCTTTGCCTTTAGATATCAGCGTAGAAGCTTTGTGTCTAACTGTTCTAAAAACTTGATATGCTCACATGGGCTTCTTTGATTTTGAATGCTATTATTGGGGATGGAGGCAATAAATATAAAATCCCTATTTATTTTTCATGTGGAAGTCTTGAGTGCCTCAACCTTGTCACACTTGCCAGCAGTAGGCTTTTTGCAAAGCTCACTTTCTGCTTTTATCAAACTCAGCCCTGGCTGACATGGGAGCCTAATAGCCACTGGCTGAGCTCCTAGGAAAGCTTTCTATAATCCTGTCAGCTCTGCTCTTCCTCAGTATACACATAATCATCCAATCTCAGTGGGGTACTAGGAGAGATAAAAGAAAGAAGGAATAATCAGAACTGTGAAATTGGAAGAAGGCTACAAAGAAAGGTGTGAGGGAAAAATGAGAACAATGAGAATGAATGGAGAAATCAGCATTTTATCTAAGATTCACTATGTTCCTGACACAGAGCTAGCTCCTTTCTATGATTCTATTGAATCCTTATAGAATAAATAAGAGAATCATTATCCCTATTTAGCAAATGATGAAAACAAGTACTACAGGTATACCAACAAACAACTTCAGATCATGCAGTTACCAACTGATAGAACCTAAATTATCCAATTTACATGCTCCTTGTTCTATTTATATTATACCCAGGGTGTGTTTGAATGTTGGGAGGATATGAGATGGGGACAAGTCTTATTTAGTTTTTTCTTCCTTAATTTCCTTCCAATATGCTCTAATAATTATATTTATAATTGTTACTTCTAAACAATAACACAAATGTCTTTACATTAATATTAGGGACACAAAGTCCTCAGGTTAAGATGAGCAAAAATATGAGTCTTCAGGACAGTTCAAATTGGTATCAAGGTAATAGGAAATGTAATATAACAGGGGGAAATTATATAAAATATTGTTGAGTTTTAATGTGAGAACTACATTATCATGATTTTAATAAACTTATTCTGGAAAGGAAATGAACATTTTGATAGTACAGAAAGTCACTCACATTCACAAATATTTTATAATATTGTTTTTCATTTGTTGATAGGGAACGTTTAATAAAATCTTTGAAACTTAAAGTACTTATTTTCACATAATAAATTGGTAATATCAAATATGCCTATTTCTCTTCTACCCACAATAAAGGAGAGGTTGAGAATGATCTTTACCCATTAATTCTTCGTCAGTCTTGGAATACTTCGGCAAGCACTCATTATGTGCTTGCTGTGTAGACAATTTTGTAAATATGCACGTTTGGCATGCTTGCTTCCAGCATACCTAAGTTACAAAATACATTGTACCAGCCTTGAATACTATATTATGGAATCTAGAAAAATGCAAGTCTGAACAAATGAAATTTGATTTGGACATTAGCAGAACACAATGGTAGATTATAGATAGTACCAAGAAGAAAAGAAAGGCATTTTATGTAGAGAGAAAAAATTAAAATCCAATACCAGTATTACTGACACATGCTTTAAAGAGACACGTTAGAAACCACATGGGAGGAGTGGTTGTGTGTTGAAGGGATACCAAATTGCTATATGTGGTAGCTTGTAACCTTAATCCCAGTACTTTGCAAGGTGGTGCATAAGAATTGAAATTCGATGATAGTCTGGTATTTATAGTGAATTTGGAGTGGGTGAATCTGATATCTACAGTGAAAATCCATCTTAAAAACACAAGACATAGAAAAGCATCTCTGTGGTTGAACATTTTCCTTTCACTCCAAGACTCAGGATTTAAAACTCATTGTCAAACAAAAAGTCCCAGACACATTATTATCCTGTTGTGACTATAAATATGTTTTCGTTTTAATCCTAGATGTGGGCTATGGTACTGTTTAGGATAGTCTACATCAGCAAACTATTTGCCTCATGCAGGCTCTGAGAGGAGCTCTTTGCCAACTGCAGACAGTTTAAATCTGAGGACTCTGGAGAGGGAATCAATGCCAGAGCCTAGAGAGTGTTGGCAAGCTCCTAGAAAAACAAGGCTGCTGCTCCTTCCCCCCTGTGGCTCCTTGTTGCTACTGATGCAGTGAGAAAAAAAGTTGGAGATCTTCTGAAACGAAGATTGGACTGGATCCAAGGAACCCGATGACCCTAACCAGCAGGAAACAGCTAAGAGAACTGCACCGCCCCTCTAACCATTTATATCTCCTACCTAATTGTGGTGTTGGGATTGGGGTAGAGTAGGGAGAAGGAGATATAAGAAATGTAAATAAAAGAGTTTTTTAAAAAGCACACCAACATTATCCTCGGAATAGACAGGTGACAGTGAATCTAGTATATGTCGCAGTTTTTATTTGCTATCCATGGAAAAAATATTGCTCTAGAGCAGTGGTTCTCAACCTTCCTACTGCCGTGACCCTTTAATACACGTTGTGGTGACCCTCAATCACAAATTACTTATTGTATTACTACTTCATAACTGTAATTTTGCTACTGTTAGGAATCAGAGTGTAAATATCTGAAATGCAGAATATCTGATATGAAACCTGTGTGGGCTCCTGCCCCACAGGATGAGAATCATTGTTTTAAAGAAATGCTGTACTCCATGTGAGGACGCACATTGTTAAACTATCTGTCACACAACCCATGATGTAGCGATTAGGGGACTGAGACTTGAGTGTTTCTTTTGCTCCTGTCTGTGATTCTACAAGAAGAGCTGCAGTATTCACTTTCTGGATATTTCTGAGTTTTCATTTCATTTCATTTCAATTTCTTGAATCCTCAAAATGATCCTGAAATGAGCAAAGGAACTTTGTCCCTATGGCTGAAAGGTATTTTTATGCTATTCATTAATATTCATTTGAGAGACATATCAGAGAGTCTTCTGAAACATAATTATTCTCCAAGGAGACTCAATTATATTTTTGAGAAATTTTAATGGATAAAGGTTACTTTCCATATCAAACACAGCAATCAGCAGCTGTTCAGATTTAAGGGTGAGACCTTTGCTTTACAAATACAAATGCCACTGTGTAAGGGACACTCAGTTATAAGCAGACAACTTGGCTTATCCCTTAGTAAGTGGAGGTTTGTGTGTTGTTTGTACACAAACTAGCAAGATGCTCCACCTTAGTATGTGCAGGGAAGGAAAGGCATCATGAGATGAGAGTTCCAGCTGGATTCTCTTTCATCCTGTCCTTGGTTTTCTTACCACTTCATTAAGCCACCATTTCCCATCTGTACATTGGAAAAATATGTCACAGCACAGTGGTGAATCTTTGAAGCCTATTGTGTGAAAATTCTCTGAGAACTATGCAGGACAATAAAACTGGGTTTTAATGTTATTTATATTATAACAGATTCATATGAACTGTACGCACATTAGCATTGAAGAAAACTATAGAAATTTAATGTCTTTAGCCTATGTTGGGTGGATAAATTACTGAAAGCTGAATATAAAAAAGAACTGAAGGATTGAAAACTGAATTAATGTTAACTTGCTTATAGAGGTTATTCAATGTAATTTTTAGAGGTTTGAGAAACAGGTATCAGTTATGGAATGAACTGTTTTCTGTTGGGGATTAATATCACCCAGATACATATATATATTTATGTTGTGTACACATTCTGTACTCTGCCAAGATGAAGTGCCAGATGAGCACCAATGTGAGTTGTCAGGGAGACACATGTAAAAATAAGCATCAGTTACAAAGGAGTTGGTTCCATTTATCATTGAGTTAAGAAAATAAATGATAAAAATCATATTCTATAGGATTCCCATTTCTTGGAAGTAGGAAAATGAATAACAAGAAAGACAATAAAAATATTACAATATTCAGGGGTGTCAATTACTGCTTGCACTGCTGTTGTGTGAGAGCATAAATGATGAATAGCAATCCTTGAGTAGCTCCAATTTCCTTCTCAAGAACCTGTGTCTCCGTCAGTTCATCCCTTACATGTGGTGTTGACTCATTATAAGCAACTACTAAAATTTTTAAATAAAACACCCAGTTTCCATCAGAAATAACTGTATATTAACCTCTTAAAACAGATGCTGAGACAACTTCCTTTTGACTCTAGGACATATCTAGTAGTATATATCTAGAAGTATATCTCAAACGCCAAAGACTATACACAACTCCAACAAGATCCGCTTCATCTAAAATTCTATGATTATCATCTAATTTATTAAGAACATTTTCACTGAATTAAATAAATACATTATTAAGAATGATTCCTCAACTAGAGCAAAATTGTTTATTAAATTTTGTGTCTATTTAAATGAAGGCAAATGTAGTGTTGGATTCCCCTTCTCAGCTCTTTTCTGGGTAATAAGTCTTTTGTCTATCATCTAAATGTACTTCAGTTCTTTCGTGGTTCTTTTGTGTAGTTTGGATGTCCTCATTATCATTGTTGCTTGCAGCACTGGCCTCACAGCAGTATGCTATCGGTTATGTTAGAGAGGCGAGACAGGCAGAGCTTCTCTTCTCTGTCTTGTCCTGGATTGTTCAGACTGCACCATGAAGTATATGTTCTACTTCGTAAATATTATTTTTTTCTCTCTCTAATAAATACATGCACTGTATGTATGTCTTTATACATGCATGTCTTTATTCACAGACTATAGAGAGATCTCTAAAGATTATTTTCCCCATGTTTGCATGTCAGAGGTTATCAAATTAATGATAGAGAATACTGTTCCAACTGCAGAACTATAAGAATCGAGATACCCTTGAGGGCTTTTCCCATCTCTTTCATCACGATCACAGAGTTGGAAGCAGAACCACACCTTTGCTGTTTATGAGAATTCTTATAGTTGAATACCACTGGTTGTATTATATTGTTATATTTGCATAATTTCAACTTATTGCTTTGACTTGCATGATTGATAATGCAGAGGTGATACCCTTAGGAAGAGTCATTTCTCACTTTTGTTTGGAGACAGGGTCTTACTATTTACTTTTAGGGCTGGTGAGATGGAACTTACTAGGTAGACTAGGCTTGTCTTGAATTCGGAATAAGCCTCCTGCCTCTGTGCCCCAAGTTCTTCTATTACAGACATATATCCCTGTGCCTGGCCCTTTATGATCTTTCAGAAGTAGAAAATGATTCTGCAGTCATACACTGGATAAAGGTTGAACCAAGTCCCTTATTTCTTGGACCCTTTGTTCTTCTATTTAACAAATATTATTCTGAAATCATAGCCTAGAATTCCTGTAGAAAGCATTGACTAAGAAAAAGGTAGGCATGAAACTCATTTTGGGAGTGATTCCATAGAACTGGAATGTGGGCAAGCATAGGCAGCGTCCAAGGGGGGATTTGTGAGTTGGGGATGCTATGGTTGTGATCCTATTAGAACCCTGTGATTTGTAAGGAGTTGGGGAGATGGTATCCCAGTATCAGTCTTATAAAAGGTGAAGCTGCAGCATATGTGTGCTCTCCTAGATATCTCCAGAATACCATTATTCCCAAAACACCAGGGAGGATCTTGAGAGTAACAAATAAAATACAGTCTTAAAACTGCAGTCTCAAGCTCCATCATTAGAAGCAGGAATGAGAATTCCTCAGCAGTTTACTGTACAGACCATACCCTACTTTAGTTTTATTTTTATTAATGTGAATGCTATTAGAATTAATTATTTTCTAGAATATATCTTCAATATATAATTCCATTCTTTTTACTTTCAAATGAGAAAACATATTCAGAAAGGTCAGTTGAATTTTAAAATCACACAGAAATTCAGAGGAAGCCTATTTTTATCCTAAAGGATTTCACGATCCTTTGTTTCAGCCCTGTCTGCCACAATCCACTGCCTTAAAAATATGCAAAAATCCATGTGAAATCAGATTCTATTTTAGTCACATAAGAATCTGAAATGCCAGAATCCTCATAGGTGAGATAGTCAGCTTCTATATAACATAGTGAAAAATGCTTGCAAGAAGTCTCATTACGGTAAAATCATTCTTCATTGGCATCTGGCAACTTACAGATCAACACAGGATTCTGATTTATGGCAGTTTCACGTAACTAATTTTAACTAATACAGTCAGAATGGAAGCAAAGCCTGTGTTTTCTGAGTCAAAGCATTTGCTTTTTTATTTTCTAGTTATAAGATACCCTAATTTAAAATCATGGCATGTATGGATAGGGAAGCCTCACTCAAGTAATATTCTGTAGATATTTTATCAAGGAGGTCCTTCTGACCTACGCTGGGCATGTACTATGAGAAGATTCCCACCTTTGCTCCTTCAAGCCAATGAATGTTGGGGTCACTTATTACTATATCATTATTTCACCTATCCATAATACATTTGGAAAGAAAAGAAAATCATTCCATACTTCTTAAATTTCCTATCACTTTCATTGGTTGCTGATATAATTTATATAGTTTTATGTGATAATTGATAAATATTGGCAAAACTGGCTAGCAACTGACTCAGACATTAGCAAGGACTTTCCTGCCTGTTGTATTTTGTATGTCTGTACATTACACATAGACTTTCAACCTCAGAGAATCCAATTAACTACGTAGTACCTACAATCTAAAATTCATCTTTATGCTTATTCATCGACCATAATTTCCACAAACATTTTCTAAATCTGTGGTCAACTATAGTATGGGCGAAAAGTGGGAATGTTCTTGAAATACTTGAAATTAAGAAGTATTGGCTCAAACACTTATTAATTACCTTATGAAGAGTCTTCTATGTTTCTAAAACTTCCCTTTCTTACCTCTTTTTTTTTTATTTTATTAGAGGTCAACACTACTGAAGTCTGATTGCTTGTTCATGAATGTGGTTGTATGCACCCATCATCTCATCACTGGCAGGCAGAAACAGGAAAATCCCTATGTTCTACCAAATCAGGGAGTTACAGTTCAGTGAGAGAGCTTATCTTAAAAACTGAGAGGAGGCTTATACAAGAAAATATCTGAAATGGACCTCTGGCTTCCACACATCCATGCATGAGTATTCAGAGCTGTATACGCATGCATATACTACACCTATACATGAAACATTAAATAAAAATAAGTCAGACTAAATATGTTCTTTGAAATAAGACCAAAGAAATGGGTCTGAATTGACACTTGGTTAGGAACGTTAAAAAGAAGTGAAAAGTCTACCACAAAATTGAAAGCACTTTCGTACATTGAGTAAGCACAAAGGTGAAGCATAATTGGTAAACCAAAGCTGAGACAGAAGTTAATACATCACGGCCAACATCAAAGCATGTTGTAATTCTACATTCCTCAGCTGTTTTTTGTTTTTTTGTTTTTTTGTTTTTTTTTTTTTCAGCGTTTAAAAGAAAAGCAAAGGAGACTTGCTGTTCCATGGTGGGTTGGTACAATTTGAGTCTTCTCCTTTTCCAAGGAGAGGGGAAAACGAGGGAGGGGGGCATGAAGGTGGGACTAGGAGGAGCAAGGGAGGGGCCTCGGATCAGGTTGCAAAGGGATTAAATAAATAAATGAGGAAAAGAGTAGAAAACCCATTCAGTGTTACTGAAGACATAGGGAAGGAAGGGGATATCAAAAGACAATACAGGTTCGCCGTTTTTATTTCTGAAAACATTATCTTTCCCTGTCAGCTCCACCACAACAGAAATCATGTTTGTTCTGTTTTTTATGACAGGTTGCACACCCGGAGTGGGACCTGCCACAAGCAGGCACCCAATAAAAGAATAAATGGATCTGTGTTTTATTATTAGAAGTCCTAGATAAGTGTTAACTATTACAAGAAAGGGATGTTAAAAGAAAAATCAGTTCAAGGTCTATGGGCTACATTGGTCTTTATGTCTAGGTATGTTTAATGCTATTGCAATCAGTTATACTAAGTATGGTTAGCAACTGAGATAAAGTATGCAGAAGTGGGCTAGTGTAGAACAATTTTATTCATGTGAGCAATGGCACTTGTAGATTTAGAAAATGTTAATTACTCATAAAGTTATTGCAATAAAAACAGCTGTAGTAGAATGAGTAGGTTGCCATTTTACTAGACATTTTAAATGATCTTTTGTTAATAATCCCATGTCCCATTAAATTTCATCGTATAGGTTATCTGAGAAAATAACTACAGAAGTGATAGATAGAAACTGCATTTGAATTTGATTTTTTTAGAACAATCATTGTTTAAATGTTAACTATAATCCATAGCACTGACAGTTTTATGTGTGCACATCACAGTCTTTCTTCCCTTATCCACTTTGAACAACTTCCTGAGGCTTAAAAGACACATAAATAATTATGTTTTCTGAATTAAAAATCTAGGTAAAAATAACTTTTGCATGGGACTGGCAATATAGCTAAGTGGTAGAACACTTGCCTTGCATGTGCAAAAAGTCCTAGGTTTTAATCATATCAGCGAATAAATTTTTAAAAAAATCCTGTATAAAAAGCAGTTCATAACCCTTTAAATGTATTAGCTTGTAGGAGTCACATACTGAAGACTGTATTCTTGGAACTCGTCTTCACTTGATACTCTCAGGATAACCAACACAGAAGCTGTAACTTGGTTCTGAAAGCAGAGTGAGAATCAAGACACACCAAGGATATCAAGGAATGAAAGACGCTTCTGACCTCACAAAAGAGGATCCCATATAACTTTTATAAGAGAACGTCTCTCTGAATGAGGACTGAGCCTCTTTCCTAGGGTCCTCCTTGCTCTTTAGGATTATAGATTTTAGTATGTTTAACCTATATTATATGGCTAATATCTACTTATATGTGAGTACATACCATACATGTCTTTCTGCTTCTGGGTTACCTCACTCAGGATGATCTTTTCTAGTTCCATTTATTTGTCTGCAATTTTCATGATTTCCTTGTTTTCAATTGCTGAGTAGTATTCCATTGTATAAATGTACTACAATTTCTGCATCCATTGTTCAGTTGAGGGACATCTAGGTTGTTTCCAGATTCTGGCTATTATGAATAAAGCTGCTATGAACATAGTTGAGCAAATGTCCTTGGTGTATGGTGTGCTCAGGATGTCCTGCTGAGACTGATGAATCACCCAAGGACCATGCATGGAAAGGACATAGACCCCCTGCTCAGATGTAACAAATAGTCTCCATGTGGGTTCCCTAGTAAGGAGAGCAGAGGCTGTCTCTGATATAGACTCAGTGGTTCTTTGATCACCGGAGAGGTGGCCTAACTAGGCCACAGAGAAAGAGGCTCCAGACAGTCCTGATGAGAGTTGGTAGGCTAGGGTCAGATAGTAGGGGATAAGGGCCTCCCCTATAAGTGAACTAGGGGAGGGACATAGAGAGGAGGAAGAGGGAGGGACAGAGGGTAGTGCCAGGAGGAGATTGAAGGAGTGGGCTACAGCTGAGATACAAAGTGAATAAATGGTAATAAATAATAATAATAAAGAAAAAAGAGAAAACGCCTCTCTCCACCTTATGCTTTTATGACAGCATAAACCCCTGACCTTTAGCTAGTCTCTGGGAATTTCACATTATCAGTTTTCACACTATCACCATCCAGAGCTTCAGGAAGCAAGCACTGGAGTTGAATTTAAATGAATTCCCCTGTCTTTCTAAATATATTGTGAACCAGAACACTGAAAGTTGTAAGGAACAATTTACTAAAATAAGTTTCATTTTTAACATGTCTCTGATTTTAAAATGTAACGTCATTAGCAGGAAGAAAATATTTTATTCAAGATGTTCAGCCAATTCTAAAATGTATACCTTTTAAATTCATAGAATATGCATTGAATAATAAATAAATGATTTGCTAACTCAATTCCCAATTATATTCTCTAACTTCCTTTAAAGCAGATCAAAATTACTGCATGGCAAATAAATATATAAATTCCCTTTGTGGGCAATCTAGTTATTCTGAAGTTTTCATGCACCCATATAGTGTCTTCTCCTAGTGGCTTATCAAAGTAAAATTGAAATCAGGTGTCAGTTCTTCCCTCATGAATTACAGTCTTACTGATTCTCATTGTACTTTGTTTTACCTTTTTTTTTTATATCTTCTAAATGCAATGTGTAGGCCTTTAGCTTCTAACATTAATCTTAAATATGAATGGACCTACTATTTTACATTAATAATTTCATCTCTATGTCCTATTTTATTCCTTCTTAAAGCATTGTATTTTTAATTACTATCCTGCCATATTGCTGCATTAGAGTTGTTACTTCACAGTAACTGATAGCAATTGTAGCAAAGTAAGAGTTTGGATCTGGACAAAAGACACAGAGGGTACTAAGTAAATTTTCTTTCTTCTCTGAATCTGATGAGTAGGGACCTGTGTGTTTCACAAGATTATATTCTGTTACTTTCAAGTATGAAATTGGAAAAACTGTTAAACACTTTAGTGGTTTGTTTTTGTTATATTTGTGCTTTCTATAGCCATGCTATTTGAATGAACATTATTTCTGTGGAAGTGTATGCTTCCATGGGTTCTAAATCTCTAAAGGAAAGTAAATGCATTTCAGATACAATTCTAATGAAACACAAATGTAAAAGACAAGTTAAAAACCCCATCCATACATGTTTGAACAATGAATGCTGGTATTTGCTTTAGATTTGAGAAAAATTGATCACACATCTGAGAAGCATTTTCAATTCTTTCTATTTTTCTTTCCTTTTCTTTTTACCTTCCTTCTTTTCTAGTAGACTGAATAGTTTTTAAGAGAAAATTGTTTTTATTTCACATTTTATTTTATTAGAAGTTGTTTTCAAATATCTAATAACTATTTAAAATATAGAAAACCTATGCTACTGAGTTTTTTAAAGCTCAGTAAAATACAAATTTATTTAGGAAAAAATTAAATTATGTAAAATAAAAAAAATTCACATTTCCAAAGGAATGCTTTCAACAAAATTATAAGAATTGTAACAGATTTTTTCTTTATTTACTCTCCTATGAACTGTTAATGCTTATTCTAAACAACCAGCTTTTATAAGACAGATGTACTTATGTCATAAAGATTTGACATAGTTGGGTAAATATTTAAGTTGTTTTAATATTCAATTAAGAGTTGAGAACCCACACACAAAACAAATTGAAAAACCAAATATGTTTTTAAAGTTTAGCTTAATATTCTTATGAACTTTAATTTAAAATCCAGTATTAAAATAAGTTATATTAAATAGCTACTTCACTCTGACTTCATAAAATAAAGTGAACTTTATTTTAAAAGATTTATTTAACAACCACATGGTTAGATGCATTTTATTATGCCAGCGGTGATGTAGTAACAGCTTTCACAGCAAAGATACGTCTATTTCAAAGTAAGCTTGAACTTCTAAACTCACTGTGTTGAAGTAATAGAGTTCTACATTATTTTACTCAATGTAAGCTTAATGAGACATAAAATAAAAACTTGATTTTAACTTTTCAAGACTTCTCCATTTCATTTTATAATAGATCTCTACATACAGAAAAATACAAATAACACGTGAAGTCTGCACATGTGCTTCCGTTTCTGCATCCCTGATGGTCTTACTCACAGTGGTCCTACTTCCTGGCATCTTTGCTATCTGAGTACTCACTAGGAAGATTTCGGGGTGAAATTTTGGATAAATTAATAAGACACAAAATTGTTTACCTTCTTCCTGAAATATAACTCACTTGCTTATGAAAGACTGTATCTTTGAAAATTGGAGTCAATATTAATACAAATCAATTGTTCTTTATGTAAGACATTATTTTGTTTTAACGTCCTTTAAAAATAAGCAAACACCTTTAGCCTCCTATTTTTATTCCAATTAAAATATTTCCTTTTATAAAATTTCAGTTATGGCCAAAAATGTTGAAAGTATTTGCCATTCAGCTACTTACTGTAGAGGTTTTGCCCTGAGATATACGGTTTAATCTTTTTTTACAAACCCGAAGAAAGAAAGGACACAGAAATACAACCAACAGAATCGACAGTTAGCTTCAAACAATGACTTCTCACTACCCGTGGAATGGAAGGTAACCATCCCAGAAGCGCTCGAAATAAAAATCGGATAGCCTTGTCAAAAATACGGAGAATATGATGGAAGCTTTTAAATTCTACAGATTAAATGATCCTAAGAGCTTAATGTTTCCAGGGCTTATTGAAACTCTTAACCATCTGGCTTCTGTAACCAGTGTGCTATTTCTTTGGGATCAGCAGAGGGCGCCCTGCCATTGTTGATACAAGATACCTCTAGATTCCCTATGCTAGCATCTTATTCCAAGGAAAGAAATATGCTGTTTCCCAGGAGGGCTGTCTCTGAGTGTCTCAAGGGGTCAAGCCGGTCCTAAATTATTCCGAGAAGCTCTAATTTCAGGCCGCTAGATGAAAGTTGTGATTGCCGAAGGATTCCCGTGGTCCTCTGCACCAAAGCTCTCTAATTGTTCGCCTAAGTTTTTTTGCTGGGAAACACTGAGCACGGAATTTCATAGCAGAAACATTTAGTAATGGACATTAACTTGGATGATTATTTAAAAAAATTAAAAACAAATAGTGTTAAAAGTATAGAAACACTATGATTCAAAAACCGTACTCCACTTTATCTTGATAAACAGATGACTAAATCCTGTATTTGTGCCCTTATTGTTTAGTTTTTTTTTTCATATCATATTACACATTTCATTTCTGTTTAGACAATATATTTTTAACTGATTAAGCTTTCTAAAGCCAGAGTTTAGGACTTTGGTAAACAAATAGGATTCGGCTGGGGAGTATTAGTGTGTTCTTATTACGTAACCTGAGCTACAACAATGCAAAGAGGACTGTTTTTGAAGCCTTTACCATTTGCTTTGTGATGTGCTCAGGGGACTCAATACAACTAGATGGATACAAGAAGAAAGAACCCCTGTGACAACCTGCAGTACCTCAAACCCATTTCCATTTCTGGTGATTGTCTTTTAACTGACACAAGGGAAACATAAGGTTGCTCCTTTCCCAACACAGTTTGCTAACTCCTTCCCACTGTATTGTGTAAAGTCAAATACAAACCTAATATTTGTGGATAAAAAAAGTCCTAATTTACAGAATTTTAAAATCAGAAGTCAAAGAAAGTCCACCCTTTAGGATGGAGTGAGAAGGAGCTAGATTGCCAAGGATATTGTTTCTGGTCTGGATTATTTTCTGAATCAGTGGCTACTTTTCCGTCATTCAGGTGTAAGAGAATAAATGTTATAAAAGAATATCTTTTAGAACACTTTCATCTATGGCTCATTTCTAGGCCTAGATGAAAATCACTGCCACTGTGTGTCTTGTAAAACCTGATTTAGTTAATCTATGGTTGATGTTTGACATCATTTGAGATGTGAATCTATAAACAAATTCAAACACTGAACATTTTTCTTTCCTGGGCCTAGGCTGGATAAAAATCAATTTATTGCCAATTTCTTTCCATTGCAAACATTACTAACTATAAAATTAATATTCTATTGTTATGTTACAACATTTCCAATATTTAAGTGAGAATGCTGAGAATTTTAAATATATGTTGAATACATTGATTCAGACACATTTGACCAAAAAGTCCTAAGGCATATCTTAACTACATGGGATATGGTAGAGTGCCCTGCCTCTGCAGGTCTCGTCCGAGAAAGCTGAGAGGAGAAGGCCTCTGCAGTCTGATTTTCTCCGCAGTGTTGGATGCAGGCCTCCTGGGCCTGCAGTGCCTCCCGTGAACGTAGATACGCAGTGCTAGCTCTTGGGCACCAGCCCCCCATCATTTTGCTGCTCTTGGCCTCAGAAGTCTCTTAGGAAGGCAGCTCTGCAGGTCTCGCTGCTGAGAGACTGTACAGAGGTTGTAGGCTGCTTTACTCCTGTCTGTCCTGGTAACTAAATCAGTCCCAGTCTTATCCTTTTCCATATGTCTTGAGGCACACTCTGGGATCCTTTGAGATGTGTATTAGGTGACCACATCTGAATTAATATCCTTAACTGAAAAGCTTATGTTTCTGTTTTCAAGGTGGTGATTTAAGATAAAACAAAATTTCATTCTATTTAATTTCCTTCTAGCAGATTTTGTCAACTACTGGCATTCAGGTTTCAGGCCACATCAACTGAATATCATAACAGAGTAGATAGGTTCAGCAAAATACTGTTTAAATGTTAACATTCTGTCCATATTTTAGTTTTTTTATTTGTAAATTACCTAGTTCTGGCTTGGAGGGGGGTAAGGAAGAAGGAATTCTATTGCCTTGCTTACAGAATTACAGAAGGAGGAGGGGGAAAAGGGAGACAGTCCGGTCAGCACCACGGACAGCGCAAGGCGTGGAGGGCGCGGCCACTTTTGGACATCCTTCTTCAGCACCTCCTTTGTTCTCAGGCCAGGCAGGCCACCACAGAACAAAGACTTCCCTCAGAGCTCTTTTTCAGCCATGTTTTTTTTTTTTTTTTTTTTTTTTGCCTCCAAGGTTGCGGAGTGGACCTATCTTAACTAAATTTACCTTATAGTCTTCCTAATAAATTAGTTTACCAAGTCTTATAGTTTCTGGCTTGGCTTTGGGTACTGAGATGTTGCCTTGAACATTTAAGGCCAGCAAGGCCACCATGAGACTGGGTAGAGAATGAGGGAAAGTGGAGAGCTATGGGAAGGGGGTGCTATTTTCACAGATAGTTGAATCATTTGAGGTTTTTTGATCAGTGTGGTCTGGGGGTTATTTAATACCCCTCTCATACACTTTGTTTTCCCGATTCGGCCCAGGATTGAGGAAAATCTCATCCTGTTTCAAAAAGACCACTGTGTTCTGAATGCTGACTTTCTAGACCATTTGCATCAATGGAGCTACTGCTCTCTTGACAGCTGTCATTGAAACCTGATATTGCCCTTGGAGATATACATGCGGATTTCCCGGATCCTCCCTGAAAAACATATGACTCGAATTCTAAAGATTCTGAGTCAATGCATGGGTCCTAATGCTGCTCAGGATGGGTGATGAATTCATTCTAGAAGCCAGCAGCAATTGTTTCTCCCCAGCCTTTTTTGACCGCGAGTCTCTGGTGTCCTTCAAGTGCAGCCGTAGGCTCCGCTCTTGGCATTCACCGCGTGCCTTAATTGTATGACATTAAATCAAGGTCCGCTGTGAACACGGAGGGCAGAGTCTCTGATCTTGATCCCGAAGCAACTGACTCACTGCAACTACTACTTTCCTTCACTCTCCCTTCGAGTTCTAGGCTTGGAGTCCCTACCTCCGCAGTCAGAGGCAGTACTTCGGTCTCAGCTCTTCTCCTGCCAGAGCTGTCATTCATTAGTCTGCGTGGTGGAAGGGGAGTGGGCATATGAATCTGCGTACACTTATGCATATATCTGCATGCCATTTACAGCACACCTAAAACCCATACATATGTCTATAAATCTAGTTCTCAAGTGATGACACGGATCAAAGTTAATTATCCCTCTGGTACAGATCTAATTTTGTAATCGTGTTATTTTACTGAAGGCAATTAACTGGGTTGGCTTGCCCTGAGCTCCTTTCTAAGATCTTTGTAAGGAAAGGCAAGTCTTTAAGGACCTTGCCTTCCGCGTTCTGCTGTAGAAACCTTTGTCAGTCATCTCCTGCTGTCAGCGAAGAAATCTAGCAGATTAAAGCGAATATAAACATGCACGTTTGTCTGACAAACACACGGATATGCTTTTGATACCGCGATTTTGGTTGGGAAATTTTGGGAAAAGATCAGAATCCAAGGGCAGGCTGGGTCATCCTTCTTTGTATTGCAGAAAAAATAACTCAACAGCACCTGCCGAGTCCCGGGAGACCTGGGGTCCATCTGGTCTGGCTATGATTTTACTGCAGAGAAAAAAGTCTGCTTGCTAGGGCTTCCTCTGACCCTAGAGAGCAGAGACAGGGTCTGAGCCCGCTTCTGGCGTAGATTAAGGGCAGCGCAGCAGATGCGCACTCTCTGACTGTAGCGGGAGTCGAGAGAAGACCCGAGTCTGGGCTTGGAGGGGGAGGGAGAGCTGGAAAGAATCAAGGGAGTTGACCTCTACGGGCGGAGCCCTCTGGACAGCAGCCGGAGGCGGTGGGCAGCAGCTCTTTTCACAGCATCCCTTTCGGCTGAGTGGGCCAGGGGGAAGGATGGGCTCCCGCTCTCTCGGAGGAAGCCAAAGAGCTCAAGAGTAGGTTTTGTGCAGAGACCCCAGAGCGCTCCCCTGAAAAACAGAAGCAAAGCGCAGAATTAGAGCATGAGGAGGGGGGAGGAGGGGAAAGCTGAAGAGGAGGAAAAGGAGGCGGGGGCGGGGGAGGGAGCACTCAAGGGAGCTGAGATGATCGGCTGACCGGACCTGGGGAATTGAGCCGGGGTGGGATGGGGGATGGGGGGCTGCAATGTTCCGGGCGACAAGGGAGCTCCGGACTCAGTTCCAACTTCGGAAGCTGCGAGGGTGCAGTTAGGACCAGAAAAGTGGTTTCTGGAGATGGAGTCTTGAAAACGAGTCTTCAGATTGTCCTCTGTGCAGCCTCAGCAATTCGCGCAGCTAGCGCGCCCTTACCCGTCTAACCCCTCCCTCAGACCACACGCCAGAACCGCATTCTCCAATCCCCACCCCTTCTTGGTTTAGCCTCCTGCAAACTGCAGGATTGGAGAGTACCCTCAAGAAAATCGAAACGATCGATGAAATAAAGAATTACATATAGACATGGTCCTAGAAATCAGAAGGAGAAAGAGCTTCTAGCTCTGCTCAAACCTGCAGAGGACCAAAGTGTTTTCAAGCGCTGCTCCGTGTGTTCTCAGAGGAAAGAGGAGGCTGAGCGGCTTCCGAGGTATAAGGTGCTTTAGGGTGGGCGGTGGGGCCAGGGAGGGGGTGGATCATAGTGGTCCAGTCTTTCCCCCTCGCTTGCTGATCCAGAATTAGGGATTAATGGCTCACTCCAGCCAAACAAATAAGGCATCTGCCTTCAGCACAAGAGGATTACACGGGCTGCTGACGTCACCAGTCAGACAGATGTTGGCTCCCAAAGTCCTGAACAGCTAGCTGTGTCCTTGAAACCTAAGAGCCGCAGAGGCGAGCAGCCCCCAGGAACCGAGCCTGGGCAAAGCAAAGGGCAACCGTCCTGCCCTTGCTCACACTCCCCTGGGCGCCAACACACTGGCCCCAAGACAACTCCCTACGACAGAGCTCCTCAGTCTCTCTAGCCTTTCCATGGCATTCTCCCACCCCGCCTCCGGCGCACTGTCAACCAAGGACCAGGGTGGTTCAAAGAAAGTCAAAGTCACCACACTTGTTCCCTATCCCTGAAATGGAGAGAGTGAAGTACTCTCTCATTCCTCACCTAGGATCTGGTGTTTAATTGTTTGAGCATGCCCAGTAAGCAGCCCGTGCTGGACAGAGCCATGCTCCAGATGAGGAGCTACCTCTTAATTCAGTGGTCAAGGTTTATCTGCATTTTCTGAACCCACCACTGTCCTTTCTCCAGGCCAAAGTCTAAATTTATGCTTAATCGTATGAATGCAGCCCAGCTGGAATGCCTTCCTAAACAATGACTCCCTTCCAACCTGTCTCTGCTTTTCATCCAGCCCTGAGCCACTATTACAAGAACCACAAGATCCCATCAAGAAAACGATCAGACTACCACCAAATGCCACTTAATATTCTCTTCAAATGCTTTGAAGATGTTGCGCTTTTTTTTTTCAATGCGGTGTCTAAAACATAACCATCATCTACACTAGGAAACAAGGACATTCAAATAATTGCGGTTTCATTCTATGATCAAGTATAATGGCTAAAGATTAAGAATTCATTTCCTTATAAATATCAACATTACTTTAACTTGATTTTAAATTTAAATGTAACTTGTTCTTATTGTTGTAAATTTTATATTATTTATGATTCATATGATCTTCCTGGCCTTTATGGGTCACAAAGAAGACTCATTACAAAATAAGTCAGCAGTCACAGGGATGAAAGTGAAAATTTAAGTGAGCAGTTTTCAATGCATTACATAATCCAGAAACAAAACAATTCATATATATTTCACTTTTGAAAAGGTTAAGGTAATGAAACCCATGCACAAAACAACATAGTTATTTGACACAGAGCCACAGTGTGCTCTAAATCCTGTGTCCTAAACAAAATCAATATCTATGCAAAAAAAAATATCTTTCTTGAGAAAAAATAAATAAATGTTTGCCTAACCATTGCACAGTTACAGGTTACATTGCCTAAATAAATGGGATATATGCATCATATCTCAATTCATATTATCCTTGTCTATCAAAGTGGCATTTAATTTTTCCAAGTCTATGCATTTAGAAACCCAGTCACTGATAAAAATCTATTTAATGTGCTCTAGTGTCATCCAGGTAATCTCAGGCAGAATATAAATTTTCTCTTTTCCTACCTGGCTTAAAAGGAGCGGCCCATAAAAAATGCATGCCTCTAGCATTGTTATGTATGAATATCATAAGACAGAAATGACCTCTAGTTGTATAAAGAAGTATACCTGTGAAAAAGGGCAAATTTTGAACATACAAATTATAATTTCTTTAAAACTTGGTAGAATGTGCATACATATGTTTTAAATTGAAATCTTATTTTAGTTTAAATTCAAGATTTAATCCAAATTGTTATAAAGTACAATAAGAATAGTTTTGACTCCAACAAATACTATGAAGGTAAACTTCTCTTCCACACTAACTGGATTTTGCTAGAGTTGGTTTGCTTAATTATTCGTTCGCTGTCCATGGTTTTGATCCATTGAAGGATCAAGCTTCAGTGCTTTGGAAAATTTTAAGTCAAGGTGTTTCTATACTATTTTGGCTTCCTAAGAGTTTAAGTTCATATAAAAGGAGGAGTCCCGTATATAGACCTTACATTTTCTTTTTCATTCCAATTGTTTTCTTTTTTCCCCTCTGTATTTGTCACCAAATGGAGTACAGAAACTAAAAGGGGGATTACTTTTATTATTATTATTATTATTATTTTTGAATGGACAAATGATAGTTCTATGTATGGGTCCAAAGATCTGTAATAAATAGTTTATAAAAATTTCAATTTGTTTCCTTTCTCTTTCTCCTTCTTTGGCTAATAAAAGTAAGGCAGATATTCTGCAGTCTTGTAGAATCATCTTTATCTACTTTTGAATGTGGTTTAACTAGAGAAAGAAAATTTATAAAAATGAAACACAAAGGAAAGTGAGAGGAGACAGAGAGAGGGGGAGAGAGAGAGAGAGAGAAAGAGAGAGAGAGAGAGATCTGAGCAATACTCATCTAGATGTCTCCCTGTCTCTATTATATGTTCATTCTGCTGTGGGCTTTGTAGAAGCTACCTTACATCTACAATAAGCCAGTTATAAAGAATCCCTACTGTAAGGCCTGCACTTTCTAAGATAGTAAGGAAGGCTAAGGCTCCTCACTCAGTAGTTTTCTATCCCAATAGAAATAGCATTTACTCTTAGATTTATAAAAATCTAAAGTCCGACACAGTAAAGTAACAGTAACCTTGCCCTGGGGCTCTTCCAGGGGGCGAATGGAAAAAGCAAAAATAAAACCTCACCCATTCCCTCTCCAAAGAGTAGGGGAATTTTTTTCTTTCATTTTCTCCAGATTATCAGGACAGAGGTATTGTTTTCATACATGTGTATAACCAGACACTTATGATCCAAAGCTCCCAAGAACTCCTAGGAATCTTTAGAGGGCACCAACCAGCACAGATTGTTCCTGTACACCTATCTGAAATGCAGGGATACAGACCCTTGGTCTTAAAGCAAGGTCCATACCTACCAGGCCCAGGGGCCCAGCCATAGCCATTCGCGCTTTTCTGGGTGTAAGAGGGCTGCTTCTTGCCCCCACCCCTCAAAGTATTGAAAACTTGTGAAATTCTTGTACGGGAAGAAAATGGCCTAAACACAATAGGACTCGCCATTTTCTACTTGGGAAGCACAAAGCGCTTGGCGCTGCCCGCCACACAAAGAAAGCGTGGGCCGCAGAATTCTTGCACATTTTCAAGAGGTTAGAAAATATCTTCCCCGAATGGCAATTTATATTGCTGGGGCTCCGACACACACACACACACACACACACACACACACACACACACACACACACACACACTGGCATTAGCACTTAGCACTGGTTCTAGAAGATGCCAGCTTTGAGGGTTAGATAAAAGATGCACAAAAGGCTCAGAGCTGGTGGTGAGCTGGCCACAAACATTCTAAGTCTCTCCAGGCAAGTGGTCCTAGCCATGGGCTGTGGAGGACTGCCTGCTAGGTGTGTTGCAGGGATGAAGGCGCCTTCTCTCCCAGTCTAAGATTCCTCCTTCAGAATCCATCCTGTCCCCTGAGCGCGTCCGGTATCGAGGACTCACAGATCTCCGTGACCCATTTCCGTAGAGATCCAGAAACCATCCTTGCACCCAGGATGCCGAGAGCAGCAGCTCTCTTGGATGTTCAGTGCGCGGGAAACTCTGGTCTGCGGACCTCCTCTGGCCCCAGCCCGCGGCTCCAAGCCGCCGCTGTATATTAGAATACTAGCCAGACCCTATCACCAGTTTAGGCGAAAGTGCTCCAATGCGGAAAAACAATCCAGGGAGTCCCTTTTAATAAAAACATCAAGACACAGGCAGCAACTCTGTTCACAAAGGGAGCACTCAGTTCACCGCGTTACGAAGAGCTCAAAAACCCAGGAAAACACAGTACTTACAGCAGGTGCGCTTTAGGATAATCCGCAGTCAGCTCCATTTGGTTTGTTAGTCTGTGATTTAAAAAAAAAGAAAAAGAAAAAAAAAAGTATGTGCGTCTCTATATTTGCTTTTACATAGCTTCCATCTCTGAGGAGGAAAGAAACAAAAATCTTGTAGACTATAAAGCATGGGGGAGGGGGTGGAGATTTTCATTGTCTATGCTCTGCACATGCAGCCCAAGGAAAGATGCATATTGCTGTGTGGGGCTCCTTCTACTTTCTGCTTGAAATTCAGAAGCTTTCAATGCAGCAAAGAAGGAGTTTGATCTCCCCCCTCCTCCTGCGTGTTCCTGTCCTCTCCCCTCCCCTCTTCTCCCCTCCCCTCCCCTCCGCTCTCCTCTCCTCTCCTCTTCCCCTCTGCTCTCCTCTCTTCTCCTTCCTTCCTCTGTCACTCACTCTCTATAGCTAGGCTCTCTCTCTCTCTCTCTCTCTCTCTCTCTCTCTCTCTCTCTCAAAAGAGGGCAGGTCGCTTCCTGCATCCCAATGAGTTAAATCAGTCACTTCTTCTCATGCATCAGCAGCCTCTTTTACAATCCAAGGGCTGCAGGCACAAAAGAGCATTTAGCTGTCTCCAATTTGTGTAGAAGGCCTGCCCTGTGTTTTAGGACTATAATTGAATCATGGATTTCACAAAATATAAAAATACCGAGAAATCCCAACTTCAGCCAGTGAATCACTAATTGTAACCTTTGAAAAGAAATCCCTCCTCTTGTTGTTTTTTTTTTTTTTTTTTTTTTTTTAGCCAAGGCCTAGAACCTCCCAAATACTTAAAAGGACAAGGGTCTGGACCGAAACCTACATGGCCCTCCCTATTCACATGTCAAGGTCACGTTGATAACCTGTTTCATTGCTTTAAATCAGAGTCTTTTCTTTCTTTTGAAAATATTCTCTCTATCTCTCTTTTCTCATTCTCTTTAATCAACCCATGTTCTAGGAAGGGAATTAAGCTGTTTGGGAAGATCTGGAGAATTAAATAAATACATACTTTCTTAATATGAAATCGGATTAGAATGTATTGTTTTCAGATGCTAGGGTTGGGGGATCGCTGACAGACCTTGCTTGAGAGAGTATTTTCAACTCTTTCAGGCTCTATCTTCTGGTGTTCCATTGGTTTTGGTTTTGATCAGGTTTCTTCCAGCCAGAGTAGGCCTTATGGTGGATCAGGGTCAGTGCCTATTTTGCTTGCAGAGTCTCAAAGGGATACTGATAAGGAAAATACTGCCAGGTGTGTGTGTGTGTGTGTGCGTGTGTGTGTGTGTGTGTGTGTGTGTGTGTGCAGGGACTTGGCTTCCCTACCTTAAGTAAGTTGGAGCATTTCTAGTTTCTCTTACAGAAAGAACCCAGGCCAAGCCATTGACTGTTCTTCCTTGATAAAGGTGGCCTAGGGTGACAAAGCCAGCTCACGCTCTCACTCACCTACCCTCTGACCCCACACAAGGGCAATGCTAGGGAGATATTTAGGAGTGTTTCTAGTTCCTAAGACTCCCTGCCTTCTGGGAAATTGTAAAATTCAATACCACTAACATTTTTGTATTTTCACCAGTTTGGTGCTAAGTCAGCTCCAACCCCATTTTCTAGTTTTAACAAAGACAATTAGGAAGCATTGCACTGGGACATCAGAGAGGTACAACACCAGTTCCACCCAAAGGAAACAAAACAACAATTCACTACTTTATGCCTGTGAATTTTCACTCTGATACCCTAAGTCACCATGTTTTTAGTTAAGTCAAGGTCATGCGGATGACATGTCTCATTTGAGCATAGAGCAAAGTGAACTGGGCTATAACTGCTACCTCTGGAGATGCATAGCCACCTGACATCTGCTCAAAATATCCGAAAAGCTTTTCTACAGTCAGTTGGAAACAAAAAAGAAAACATTCTGAAGAAAGGATGCACTCTTGTTTGAAAAGTGCTGAGTGTGGGGCTCAAATTACCTGACAAAATACCATTTCTGTTGCTGAGCCCAAACAGAAGGCTTTGTTTTGTTGTTGTTGTTGTTGTTGTTTGTTTGTTTCGGTTTTTGTTTGTTTGTTTGTTTTAATTGTGGCAGAGGGCTCTTGGTTGGAGAGGCACTAGGTACATCATCCTCCTTCCTGGTATCTTTTTACTGATGATGTTCATTCTATCCATTTTCAGTTTATGGACCTGAATGTGGGATTGTTAAAGATCCTCAAGGACTTAGGTAGCCTGCGGAGGTGCAAGGTCGCAGAGTGTGCAGGGTATCCCATTGCAGGGAAGTTGCAGAACTTAGCTCCTGTAGGTCTGCAGGATTGTGTTGGTCAGGTGGCTGGAGACTTTAGACCACCCAGGGAGGGGACACTACCCAACACCCTCTCATCTCAGCTCTGGCAATACTAGTCAACTTTCAGTGTTCTGGAGGGGCCTTAGGAAGGTAAGCTAGCTACTCGCATGATTCCTAGGTGTGGGCCCTTTTAAAAATCCTATCCTAAACTAAGCCTGCCAAGGAAAACTCAAGAATCGGAGGCTAGTGCTGGAACATTCGCTCAGTTTTCACTCCACATTCTCTCAAGGAAGATAGACAGGCCATCCTCTCTCCGGGCGGTTTAGGGGACGGAAAACAGCTGGATACTGCAAAGTCCTTCTTTCAAGAAAGCATTTATTTTCTGGACACCTTTAACTCTTGATCAGGGTCTCCCATGATTTCAGCCCAGCAACATGGGCGAGTGATTTCTCCCTAGCCCCGGATAAGGGGTTTCTCTGCAAGCGACCCTCATACTGCCCTGCACACCTCATAACCAAAGCTAGCTTATGAAAACGTAACCCAACTCATTGCCAGAAGTTGTTGCTAATTAGTGAATAATAAACTTCTGTAGCCAGGGCACAAAAGTCTTTTAAAAGTGCAAAGGTGTTCTTTGTATTGCATCAGAAAAGAGATTAGCATATCAATTGAACTGAAGGGACTGGAAAATAAGCCCTCCTCCTACTGGGCTGCTCTGGGTTCTCAGCCTTCCTTCCCCCTCTTCCACTTTCTAACCTTCCTCCCCCCTCCTCCTCCTCCTCACCCTCCTCCTCCTTTTCTTCCTCCTCCGCTCCTTCCTTTTCCTTCTCCTTTTCGATCTCGATCTCTTCCTCTCCCCGCTTCCCGCGGGGTCGAGACACCCTTGGGGTACACTGAGCTCCTGTTAGCGACCGAGACTGTAGAATCAGTGCGCACACTAGGCCACAGGGGCGGCGCAGCGCCCAGGCTTTAGTAGCGCTAAGAAATATGTGAAAGCGCGAGGATGCCAGGAGAAGGAGCCGACACAGAGGAATCGAATGTATGGACCAGGGCAGGGGTGAAGGGAGACTCGAGCTACCCCATCCATCGGACGCCCCTCCTGGGAGGCTGGCCCCGGTCCTACTCTCTAGGCCTACCTAGGGCGCGCAAAGCTCCCAGACAACGGTTCCCATTGTGGGCCACAGGCCACTGCTAGCTTCCGAAGCTCCCGCGGCCTTCCTATCCTGCCCGAGCAGCTGCCCTGCCTCGTTTGCACGTGCTGAAAGGCGGGGAGAGTTTGGGGGAAGCCGAAGACACCATGCGGGAAGCGGCCACGTACTCGCAGAGCCCTAGTCTCCTTGGCTAGTCCCGGGGCGAGGTATTCGCCTACTGCCCAGGCGGGGGTCGCCGACGCCAGGAATCTGGAGAGGCCGAGGCCGGATCAGGCCTTGTCCAATCTCCGCGATACCTCACCTGGACCCAGCCGGTCCCCTGTCCCACCAGAGAAAGTCAACGGCTTGCCCGAGCCAGCTGGGAGACAGCTCAGCAGAAGGAGGTCCCAGGCGGGGCCGCCCTGGCCTCCGGGCGTCGGTTCTCAGTCCCCTACGTCCCCTAATCCCCCCAAGGTCCCGAGCCCTTGGCTGCCCCGGAGGGCCCCCTGCCAGGGGTTGGGGGGCCTGTGGGACCAGGAGAGCAGAGGAGCTGGCCACAGCGCTCGGAACCGAGCTGGAACGGCAGGCCAAAGAAAACTGGCTGGCGGTCACTCGGCGGTGCCTTCCGCTGCCGAGTGGGACCCGCCACCTCACAGTCCGCGGAAGGAACGGGTGCCTGGCCTCGGCCGCTGAGCCCACCCCAGGCTACCCAGCCAAGCAGTCGCTTTTCTCTCCCGTCCCCTCCCCCTTCTCCCCAGAGGCAGCTTCCGTTCTCTAAAACATTAAGAATAAGGAGAAGGAGGAGGAAGAAGAGGAGAAGGAGGAGGAGGATAAAGGGGGAAGAAAAAAGAGAAACGAGAAACGAAAGAAAAAGGAAGAAAAAGGGGAAATCGCTGGGGCTCTTTTTCCCTCTCACTGGTCTAGTTCCCGTTAGACGCTGGTGTTCCGCAAACAAGCGCCAAACTCACACAAGTTTTTCCCCCGAAAACCATCCACTTTAACTGCGGTGAGGGAAAATGCAGAGAGAAAAAGTGAAGGTCAGTGTTTCCCTAAATGGAAAACATCAGAGAGGGTTTGAAAAGAGCTTTGCGTTCCTTGCGAAATCTCCATTGTTACTTGTCGAACAATGGGAGCCTGGGCGACTGCAGGGCTGTGAGAATGAATAGGCGATCTGCGGGACCTGTGCGGGTCAGTGCTTGCGGTCCTGGGCCTAAAGCCGCTTTCTCAGCTTGCCACAATAAACCAGAGCAAAGTTCAATCTTTACTGGGTCACCGGCCATCCTTTATTATTCAACACTTCACAACAAAAAAACACTTATTAATCAGCGCTGACCAGAGGCCCCTTTTGAAACAAGGGGGTTGGGGTGGGGGCGGTGGGAGAGGTGAAAAGAAGATTGAGAACCCTGGGACAGATCTTTCTAAAGCCGGAGCAACCGTAGAGTCCTACCTCCGATGGCTAAAGTTTCTTTGACACAACAAAGTTTTAAAATCAGACTAGAGAGACTTGCATTTCTCATTTGACTTGTTCCCGTCTCTTCTGAAGACTTTCAAGACTTTGTTGCAAGGAAGGATGGCTTTAGGTCAAATTGCTAAGGCCTGATCTTAAAGATCTAATTGCTATTGGAAGAAAAGGCTGTTTCTCAGCTGGGCCTCCACTCGAGATGGTGCAAGGAAGACTGTCCACTCTGCTGTGGGCACCCTGCTGATGGATGAGGTGTCAGGCCAGTCATCATGTGAGCACTGGCTTCCAAATGGTATGAGTAATCCTCAAATGTGCTTATTGCTGATACTGAATATAGTCTGTAGATTTTTGTTCTTCATGATGTTTCATAATCGAGATAGGAGACTGAACTTGCTTGTTAAGAGTAAAAAGAACGATTATGCCTCTGCTTGAACTGAAAATGATGAATAGTTTTAGGGATAGAAATGGTTCTAAATGTTCCTTACCACCAGGAATTGTCTTTCCTCAGACATTTTTTATTTGATGCTTGTACACCGGTTGTGTGTCTTTCACTTATTCTGTTTGGTGGTAATTATTAAAACACACTCAGACATACACGGACAGTTATATACATCAAGGCAAAGTGCTGCATACATCAGCTTTATGGGTTAATTTAATCGACCCAGAACTCACCTAGACACTTTTGATGGCAAAATTTTGCCTCTTTTTGATTGGGAATTGGAAGCTACTGTTTTCTTTCTTTCTTTTTTTCTTTCCTTTCCTTTTTTTTCTCTTCCTTTTCTATTTCTCATTATTCAGGTTGTAATTTGTAATCACTACAAATGAGCAAAGCTCTTTTGTGATGGCCGATGTTTACAAATGAACAGAGGCAGTAGATACTGAATCTTGGTTGTTAACAGACATAACACAATTATTTACTAAAGAAATAGAAGTGAATGTGAAAGTACTCTTTTAAATTTAAATTTTCATTTATGTGCATTTTGGAATATTGAATAACATAACTAACCATCACAGTTGTTATGATTCAAAAGAGGTATTAAATCCACAAAATATATGGATGAGGGATTGTAAATTGACCAAATTAAGCTGTAGAACTAGATGTCTTGGTAATGAAAGCAAGCATGCAGAATTATTTGGTAGTAAAATAAATTGGTATTTGCCAGATTTTATACATAGAAATGTAAAAATAGTTTACATGGTTTGGTCTCAAAAAAGTGTGTTTTACTTAGATTCCTACTATTCAAGATTGACTCTCTTAGGTAGGAAATATTGTGTTATTCAGATTTTGCAGAGCTCAACAATTCTTTCAACATAATAATCAACTGTTATCTGAATTATTTAAAGGCTGAATTAAATAAAGGCTTTGTAGTTGAATGCTGACAAGCTCTCACATGTAGGCAGGAGAAAGTTTAGTGGTCTTTCCTCCTATAAGTATATATTTTGAAAATAATTTTGGCCAAGAGTGGTGAATGATTCCTAAAATTTAGGCATAGACAGGAACAATGAACAATTCCTGCAGAGGTTGTTTTTAAATGAACATATAGGATTATTCAGAGAAACAGTAGTGTGTCACACCACAGGAATATGTCACACACACATACATACACACAAACATACACTACACACTAGAGAAAGCTATACTGATTCAGAAAAGTATTTTGAATATAGAATATATTTATTATAAACATTACTATATAGGACATGACAATTTTTTTGTCATATTTCAAACTTTTGATAATAGGTTTGACTTCTTAACTGTCAAAAAAGTTTATGTTCTATTGTGTATATATTTCTGTTTGTAGACTGCAGATACACACTAAATGCAGCTGATCATCCATGTATTATCTTTTGAGTTCCATTGAATAACAAATAAAAAGCTTTAATCTAACTACATAATACATTGAATGTGTATGTATCTCATCCCATAGCATATTTTAACACACACTTACAGATTTTTAAATACTATTTCATTCTTTCCTTTCTCTTTTCTCCTCCATCTCCTTAAAAAAATAGAGAAATTAAGTAAATGCCATTACAATGACAGTCTCTTAAATATGCCAGTGAATTTGTATGGAAATTAGATTCACTTCTACCTTTGTCAAAAGAGAAATAAATAATACATAAATACATTCAGCAAATGTTTAAAACAGAAACATGTTATTTGGTGATATTCACCATAAAGCAATATTTATTAAATTTGGTACAACTTTATGATATCATTATTATTACATCCAGGTACATTAATTCTGGGATAACACATACACATGGTTGAGTTTTTAATATAAAATATATCTGCTGAATTCTAAAAGTGATGTGACAGATGAGGAGCACACTAAAAATTACTTTGCAGGTATCTAAGACATCAACTTACTAAGAACTATATATTTGGATTTTTAAAAGCCACATGGATTATTATCTTCTTTTGAAAATAATATTTAAATAAATCTCAACTACAAAAGGAAAGAACTATCATGATAGAGTTTGAACACTTTTATACCGGTAAAGAATGGCTAGATGGCAATGAGGGATATTTCTTTTAAAACTCAGGTTCAGTCTGGTGAATGTATTTGAAATCATAGTTCAGTTTGCCTTTGATTTTCCTTCGGGGCAGCTGCACATATTCCCATTCTGTTTTTCCATCGTAAACAGACCTTGTCACATTCAGTTTAAATTTATATCAACATGATGTGACAAACCAGTACCAAGGGGTTATCATTAAGTAAAATGCAAATCCCAACAAATCTTTGCCTTTGTTCTTATTACTTACGCTTTTATCTAAAAATAAGTCAATATTGTTTTTCAAGAGAGAGAGGAGGTAAAAAGGAGCTAGCAGAAACTTGCTGCTATGATTTGCACCATTTACTAAAAAATACTTGTTAGCTGTATACACCTAAGGCTTCTATGGCGATACTGACTTAATATTCATTTATTCATAAGCTTCCAGAACACTAGAGGTTAAAGTTACATTTTGGAGAGTATAAGCCCACTATTTGATTCTTCATTCTAAAAACTTATGAGTATATTAATAATTTTTTGTTTGTTTGTTTGTTTTTTTGTTTTGTTTTGTTTATTATTTATTTATTTTTGAGACAGGCTTTTTCTTTGTAGCTTTGGCTGTCCTAGACTTTCTTGGTAGGCCAGTCTGGACTTGAACCCACAGAAATACCCCTGCCTCTGCCTCCCTGAGTGTTGGAGTTAGAGGAGTGTTTTTAAGAGAAATTTTCATTAGGTTTATATGTTGTGCACATAAACATATGTGATGTACTTCTGTGTAATTCTAGAATATGACACCTAATTCTTTTTATAATAAAGGAAAATCAAACTTCTGACTGAAGCCTTTTTCTCCTTATTGTCCTCCTTCTTATTGTAGTAGCTTCCTTAACTAATTGCATTTTGCCTTACACGTTATGAAAGCCATTTTAGCTTTGACATCAATTTCTTACCCAGAAAACTATGTGCTTATTAAATAATCTAAGACAAAGTGGACTATTCTAGAGAATTTCACCAAATGATCTAAAGATATACTTGTATACGTTTAAGCTGTTTTAAAATTCTAATTGTTTACTGGCATTTATCATATCTGCAAACCTCAGAATTTAGTGTTCTCTTTATAGCAGCTTTTTAAGAAAGGCAAACTCAAGTTTTAGAAGCTCCTGCAGAATAAAAAGTAAACAATGTAATTCTTCCCCTTCATGTATTCATTTCTTTGACTTTTTCTTCTCTTTTATTTTTCCACTTTTTCCTCCTACTTCTCTCTCTCTCCTTGGCTTGACTGTGTTTCAGTGCTGATGATCTTTACTTTGTTTTTGTAGTTTAAATGTAGATTAATGCTCTTGTGGCTTAAATGTAGATTAATGTTCTTAAACTCATATAATGCCTAATGTATTTGACTTTTAGGGGGAGATATTTAATAGAACAAAGGTATTTGGAAGTAACATCTATGAATCAAATAAGGCTTTGGTGGCACTGTTAATACTGTCTAACTAATCTTTTCATGCCAGTAAAGAATCCTATTTTTAAGTTTTTCTTTCTCTACCATTTTCTACTTTTTACTAAGTACAAAGAAATGCCTTAAAAATTACGTTCTGGTAAAAATTATTTGTTCCGTACCAGTTGACAAAGGTAACAAGAGGAAAGAGAACTCTAGTCTCAAATCATGGCTTCCACTTTGAAGTTCATGCAAGTCTGCAACAGTATAAGGTTATGTTTTATGGATGTGCCCAATGTTTTATTTCCCAGTAGTTACATGTACATTGTAGTTGCTTGAAGACCGTATTTAAAATTAAAACCTGAATACAGGGGCATGTATTTAAGCATATTTTAGAAGAAAAAGCATTAGAGAGGACAAAGGTCAAAGCTATGGTAAAAGGAAAATAATCTTATCTCCGAAAATGCACAGTTACAATTCATTGCCTTAATTGTGTCCTTAGTTTTAGAAAATGACAGATAATATACTGAGGTTTTCTTGGACGTTTCATCTTTTCTTGAAAGACAGTTTTTATAAAACCGGTGGGGCTCCACTCTATCTCAGCAGCTCTACATCCCATTGTGGTACATTGATACTTTGAGACCTAGTGATAAAAGGCTTTGTTTGTACACATACATCACTAGATATCTGGAATGAGTAATTCCAGGGACACTTTGAAGAACTTGAAACTGGATATAATGGTTTAATTAAAAATGTTCTAAGTCAATGATAGCAGCATGTTGAACCAACTAGATCACCTTTCATCTGGGAAGCTAAGTAGTCTTAAACTTTGGTTGGTACTTGGATAGGAGAAAGATTGGAAACCTTGACCTGACAGCTTTTCGACGTTGCTGTGGCAGCTGTCACCCCAGGTGTAGATTCACAGTTTCTCCAAAGTGGTTGGAAAAATAATCTCATGGTTTAGTGTAGACCTTCCTATGTTTACTAGCGTCAGCTCTGATGATTCTGCAACTTTAAGGAGAAAGTACCCCGAGATCTAGCTTCCCTTTCTGTTCTGAGTATTTCTTTTCTCTTGTTACCACCTTTCTCTTGCTCCTCTCCCCTCCTTGTCTTGATTTCACAGTGAATCGATCTCATTGGGAGATGTATACTTTGTTATCATTATCTTGTACTTTATTATCGTTATCTTGCATTGTTAGCAATGCTTTAAAAATAGTTGGGTTAGGCCTTTAATGAAGTGTCATGACTTGATTTTTGTTCTCCTTTTTATCTTCTGAGTGTTCTACTCTTCAACAAAACATCTTAGATGAATGTCCTTACTGAGTGTAAGTCTCACTTTGTAACATCTATTGGTCAGGTTGGGGACATTGAAAAGCTCAAATTGCAAGTGTGATTTTATTTTAAGATCGAGCTTGGACAGCCCAAAGTTTACTGAGGTGACAGTATCTCTCAGATGTTCTAGGCATAATCTCAAAGCTTTATTCTGGATTTAGAAGTTCTGAATCTGGAAAGATAAAGTATAAGGCTTCTCTTCCTGCCTGGATAATTTCAGTTTTGTCATGTCCTGATTCTGTGTGTGTGTGTGTGTGTGTGTGTGTGTGTGTGTGTGTGTGTGTAAAGAATGGTAGGAGTTGGTGATAGCAAAAATAGTTTAAATTAGAGAACAACTTGAAAGTTGGAATGTAGATATGCTTCTAAAAACAACTTTCAGTGACTTCAGAAACATGAAAATACGTCAGACAACCTATGACAAATCCTCATGTAGTTTCCTTATAGTTTATTTGTGGATATGTAGCTATACCGGTGGATCTAGGGACTACATATACTTAAAAATACAAACTGCCTGGGAGATAACATAACTGCTTTATGGTAATGAAAATTATCCGGTGTGTCCTCTCACCTTAATGTGAGGCTCTGGAAAGAAGAGAGAAAAGAGCTGGTGTTCTACTGTGTGTCCTGTGTCAATGCTTTTCCCAGTTCTTCCACAGAAATGTTATTTTACGTGTTCTCATGAGGACATGTCAAGGTAGTAGTTTTCCTTCATTTTTAGAGAAAAGAATGTGAAACCCGAGGTTGGAGTCAGGGCTTCTTACATATACTGGTCGAGGTATATTTTAGAGCCAACAAGTTTTGGAATTCAGGTAATAATTAAAATAAGTTTGTCTCCAGAATTCGTATGCCTTCTCATCAACCAGATATATCCCATAAGATTTATTTTTCTCATAATCACTCATTAAAGATATGACTATCTAATTACCGTGCATGTTTCCAGAACTTTCTTACTCCATATTCTTCTCTGGGCTAGTCGTTATCTAGCACCTTTTTCTTTGAGCAGGCACCCAGCATTTTCAGACATTCCTTCTACAAGCTGCTTTTGATTTTCTGGCCCCAGCTTCGGCTTGTTTGTGAGGCTTTCTCCGGGACATGAGCTTGAGTTGCTTTTTCTTTGCATGGCTATGTGAAGCTGTGGGCTTGAGGCCAAACCTTTTTATAGTACTCACATGAGTCAGAATGTTCTGTTGCATTAAACTGTGAAACAAAGGTATTGAGAAAGGGCACTAGCAATTTTGCTTTTAGAAATTTAATTTTGGAATGTAATGATTTCTTTTCTTCCTTTTTTAGTTCTTTAGTATTTATAGTAAGAACTCTTGCTTTTGCTACCCAATTTTATGTCTCATTTCACAATATATCCAAGTAAATCATGAATTTGAAATTTTGGGGACTTTAGCTAGTTCTTCATTGACATTATACATTATTTAGCCAGCAGAGTTAACACTATCAAGCTTTTGGTTCACCATATTGATTTAGTATACATTTGATGCCCAGCAGTTAATTCTCAAAGAAAGTAAAAATAAACACATCTTTTTTTTCAGTCTCCTTGTCTTAAAAAAAAATAATGTTTTACCAAAGAAATGAACATTTACTGATATTGGTAGATGACCTATATAATAGTAAGTAATGTCAAATAAAAAATCGAATTATAAATACTAGAATAAAACATTTGAACTCAAACTTGTGTTTACTGTTTAGCTTTTAACATTAAAAATATTTTTTACAGTTATTAATTGAATAATTAATTTTTTGAAGACTTTTATATTAAATTTTGTAAACTTCTGTCACAGATGATTGTTACTGCAAAAATAAAGACTTTGAGAAAGATAATCTAAAAATTACTTTTATTGAACTACAAACCTCAAAGATAATATGGGATTATAAACCACAGATCAACAAGTTAATACTACAGTTTGGGTGATAACAATTTCATAACTAAGATAGAAATATGGAAGATACAATATTAAATTTTAAGACAGATTTCAGGAATCACATTAAGTGTTTGTTTTATGACTAACACCAACCTTGGATATTATTGGTTGAGGCTGAAGATACTTTTTGCAGCTGTACTTCAAGTGAAGGGTTAAAGGTTCAAATAGAAGAAAAGAAAAAATAATAACAAGAGTAATAATTTTTGAATCTCTACAGTAGAGTACTATTATACTAATGTCTCAAATAGAGGAAGGGGGCATAAAGCTGGAATGGAAAAAAGAGGAGTGAATAGGAGGCAATCAGGCTATAAAGTGATTAATTGCATAAATAAATGAAAAAAAAATCAGACCTTCCTTGTTTTGGAGTCAAATACCAGGTATATAAGTTTGGCTTTGTCTTCATTTCTTCACTTCTATGTAGAAATAAAATTTCTTTCATAAAATACTCATTCATTAATTGGCTGAAAATGCTAATAATTTTTATTTCTGTAAAAAAAATCTATTTTCAAGTCCACAAAAATCAGATATGTTTAAAATATGGTTCTATGTTCATGTGAATTGGGTCTCCATATTTGGATTGTTTAAACAGGTACTGAGAATATATAAAACATACACTAGTTTCTTGGACAGATTACAGCTGGTTTTAAAATCATCAGGTCATAACAGATTTGTGGAAGAAAATGATTTCTACTGGTTTTACCTCTGGATTTATATGTCTTAGGTTTATGAGTATATCTCCACATGTGTATGCTTGAATTTTCTTTTGAATTTTAGGTAACTATATATTTCGGTACCCAAACCTTCAGATTAGATTTGAATTTAACTTTGTATTAACATCTAGTTTCTAGAATGGTTGCTTCATCTGGAAGTATAGCAACATCTGCCAGTACTCAGCAGGATGTCTTAAACTGGTATTGCTGTCTCTGACCAGTCAGTATAGCTTTAAGTAATTTCTGCTTCAGGTTTGCAGGAATTCATGTAACAGTATAGTATCATTTGTGACAGAAGTTAATTTTGCTCATATGGTCACTTTCCAAGGTGAGTTTTTCTCATATATATGTGTTTTCCCAGAAAAGGAATAAAAGGAGAGTTAGGGGCTTCAATTTCCAGTTTCAGCTCCATCATACTGAATTAGGTCATGATCAATGCTGTTTTCCTCAACCACAAAAACAAAACAAAACAAAAAAAAACCTAGATAAACAGCATGTGTCCCTAGTGTGGAGGTCCAAATTGCTGGATTTTTAGGTTGGCATTCTCACTGATGCTATCTCATCTTTCCAAAGAGTGAAAGTGCGCCTGTGGTCCCTGAATCAACTCTGTATAATCTACATAGCTAATAGTGTTGCCTACAGAGAGATTTGCACATATTCAATAAATACATGTTGTTTGAAATTCTTGATGATTAATTAACAATCTAGTGAAAGCCTGTGATCAATGTTGATGACTAAACCTTAATGGCAAAATAGTTAAAATTTATTGAGTGCTTCTAATGTGTCAGGGATTCTATTTGCAGTTTGCATATGATATCTTCTTTAAGCAAACTTCCAGGAAACACACCTAATTCCTTCTAGAAAGTTTTGACATTCTGGTATTATATGCCATTCTTTTTAGGATAAGGCCTTTATGCTAGATTTGTATGAAAACTCCCTAGGATGCAAACTGAAAAAAAATTCAATAAATGAAAATGGGTTTGTATTGGGAAAAACAGGGCTTAATATCCAGAAAAAAAAAAAAAAAACTCTAAAACACCAGGTGTACAAATTATACCTTGAAAAACTACTAGATGTTTAACTGAGAATCTTTATCATTCATTGAGACCTCTGTTTATCTGAATATTTAAATAGGCACAAAGTAACTTTTGCTTCCTTTTAAAAATTCTTTCAAGACACCACTTTCTTCTTACTGCCCTTTAATAATTCATTTTTTAAAAAAAGATTTATTTATTTGTTCTATATGAGCACTCTATCTGCATACACAGCTGCATGCAAGAAGAGGGCATCAGACTCCAGTAAAGATGGTTGTGAGCCACCATGATGTTGCTGGGAATTGAACTCTGACCTCTGAAAGATCAGACAATGCTCTTAACTGCTGAGCCATTTCTCCAACCAATAATAATTCTTTTATTCAGATTTTCATCATATCTCATATAAAATGTTCCAATTGCCTCATCTGTGATCTTTTCTGCTTTCTTGCTGACAGAGTAAGTTTACAAACACTCAAACTGGTTGTGTTAACAACACCCTAACACCTCTTCTAGATATTGTTCATGTTTCCTCTCCCTCTTTTTCTTGTTCTCTCTCTCTCTCTCTCTCTGTTTCTGCAAGCTCAGATAATTCCAGCTTCAAAAACATCTCTGTCTGGCCTTCTTTCTCTTGTTTAGTGCCAATGCCATGGCTTGAACCACCAACATCTCTCTCCCGATCTGCTTCAGTAGTCATCAGATTTATCTATGTGCTGATTCTTCCTCATTTGTAGCTTGTCCTCCTTAGAGCTTGCAAAATGAGGTATTAGAATATCTGAATACATCACATTACACTGTTCAGGGAGCCTCAGGTTTCTGCCACACTCAGAGTACATCCCGAACTACTGCAGCAGGCAAAGAAGCCTCACCTGTTCCCCTCGCCGTCCACTCTTGCAGGGGTTCTTTCCTTCTTTTATCCCACTTCTATCCAGATACTTTCATTTTCTTATTTTACTTCCTGTACGTGTGTGATGAAACTGCGATTTACCGCTTTTAATTTTTTTAAGTGAGTTTAGAGTTAAATTAACACCTTATTTCTAATAAGATTATAAGACTATGAATTTACAAAATATCAACCTTATTTTTGTCTTAACATCTTTGTTGATTTTTTTTTACCCTTCTTAATTAAAAACTAAAATTAGGTCCTAATTGTCATTCTTATTGTAGAACCAGTACTTGTCTGTGGCAGGAAAAACAAAAAAATGTAGACAGTCATAACCAGACAATATTCCTCCCACATGCCCTCTTTCCTCCAGGGGTTGTAAAGTTTAAACGCTTTAACATCAATTGAAAATATTTGCTTCTGCTTTTGTCTACCTTGATTTTTATCCCACCCTCTTTACTTGGTTGTCCAATGATCTTCCCTTGGCTGCTAATTGACTATTGGAAGGTTTCCTTTTTACATACCTCACTTATGAGAATTTCTTGCTGAATTGCATCTTCTTTTGTCAAGTGATGTTTATATTCTTGTTGGAGATCAGGGACAGAGAATCTTATTTTTGAATTTGTTTCTATTACTTTAGCATAGCATCTGAACTGTAAAATATTGTCATTAATATATCACTAATATTAATTTTCATTAATATATATATTATATATATAATATATATATTGGGAGAAAATAGCCAATAGGTATGAAATATAAAGTTCAGGAGCAGGTACACATTATGTGATAACAGTATAAAAATGCTGTTTCCCAATAAGTCAATGATTGTTAAAGCCCCCTTTTCAGTAGGGAATCTCATCACCATTTCCTTCTTAATACATAGGAATAATGCAACTTTGGGAGCTTGAAGAAAGTATAAAAAAAAAACCAAAAAAGTTAGAGAACTTGAGTAAGATGTTTGTCATTTTTCTGGTTATATTGCTTTACAGTATTCAATCTATTCATATATAAAACAAATCGTGCTTTCTGTGGTAACAAATGATGTGCCATGAGGGCATGTTTGTCGCTATCTTTTTAAGCTCTATGTGTTATCAGGATAATGAGAATTTGGCTTAAATGTAACCTACTTTTTGAATCAGTAAAATGGCTTCTATTTGGCCCTGCCATCTTTATGGAGGGGCTAAATCTATGGTCTCGGCAGAATAACACCACATTTACAGAGGAAGAACAATACTTAGGGATGGAAAATACAGATAATCTCAGAGAGTAGTTCATTGCAGATTTTCTCATTTGTTAGAAAGCACTCTACTTGTCTTTGTGAAAGTGAGTAGGAAAGCAGATCATATTTAAAAAAGGTATTGAATGTGGAGGCCAAGATGATAAAACTGATTTAAAATTCTTGTTATGTTTTTCCAGCTGTACTTCCTGTGGATACATATTGAATACCCTTATCTAAGAAAGATTTTTTTTTCCTGGAAATAGCTATCTTTTTTCTAATGCCTACCATGTATCCTATATTCTTGAGCTTTTCGAACAAATCCTTTATGATTAGAATGAATAATTTAATCAAGATCATGAAACTAGAATTTAACCTAATTAAAAATTATTTTCTATATTCCAAAGCCCTTGACTCTATTATGAGAAGGACTTAGGAAGAATGCCTGAAATGTCAGTGTGTCATCTAAAAATATTTTTAGATTCTTGAGGGGAAACAGTTAGGGAATGTTTCTTGTAGGTACAATTTACATTGTAAATTCCAGAGTGAGGCTACTGTGAATGTAGAAGGTTGTGGAAGATGCCTCAGGGAGAGAATATAAAGTCAGGGAAGAGTGCCAAGTACTCTTTGGCTTTTAGGTCTGAAAAAAGACTTGTAAGAATAACAAAATTGATGTTTAAAGGAAGTGAAGGTCATCCTGCAACTTAAGAATATGAGAAGCTAGAAAGTGAAAGATCTTAGACGCAGCCTTCTAGGCAGATACAAAAGCAACAGTGAAGCTATTGAGGAAACAAGATACAGAGAAAACAAAATTCTTCTGATGCTTTTATCAGGCAGGCACAGCACAAGCCAGAGAACAATTGCCAAGTACAATTTTGTAAGGAGCTCTGGAGGCCTCTCTTGATAAGGAGCTTAAAGATTGTGCTTCTGAAGGCTCTGGTCCTCAATTCTAGAGTGAGACAAAGGCATAAACACTGAAGTTTGATCTAGGTAGAAGAAGTCAGGTAGACAAGACAGAGTTCAGGACTGCATTGACAGCCTGGATGACCTAATGATGATAGAAGCACTGAATCTTTTGGAAGGCTTCCTGACTAAGGGACAGAGTCTAAGATAAGTAGGCTGCAATTGCTATCTTGTTCTTAAAGAAGAGAACCTTGTGGAAGGAGGTGGAGGAGAGTAGAAAAGAAACAAAAGCCTTAGGAAGATGAATCAGTCAATATAACAAAGAAGGCAGCTTAGACTTAGAAAAACAGCTGTGGGGAACTGAACAAAAACACTAAAACGCTACATTGTCATAAGTATATTAGCCTAGTGAACAAGCTCTATAAATTTAGCAATGTTATATAAGAATCAATTTTTCTTTTTTTAAGTCTTTATTTTATTTTTTAATTAATTTATTTTTTATTAATTACAGTTTATTCACTTTGTATCCCAGCTGTAGTCCCTTCTCTCATCCCATCCTAATTCCACCCTTTCTCCCTCCTCATCGTTATCTTCCAGGCCCTTCCCCAAGTCCACTGGTATGGGAGGTCCTCCTCCTCTTCCATCTGACCCTAGCCTACTAGCTGCATTGTCTTTCTCTGTGGCTTGGTAAGGCTGCTCCCCACTCAGGGGGAGGTGATCAAAGAGCCTGCCACTGAGTTTATGTCAGAGACAGTTCCTGTTCACTTTAATAGAGAACCCACTTGGAGACTAAGCTGACATGGGCTACATCTGTGCAGGGGTTTTAGGATATTTCCATTCATGGTCCTTGGTTAGAGTATCAGTCTCAAAAAAGACCCCTGGGCCCAGATTTCTTGGTTTTGTTGCTCTCCTTGCATAGCTCCTGTCCCCTCAAGGTCTTTCCACCTCCTTCTTTTTTTCATAAGATTCCCTGCATTTTGCCCAAAATTTCGCTAAGAGTCTCAGCATCTCCTTTGATAGCCTGCTGGGTACAGTCTTTCAGAGGCCCTCTGTGGTAGGCTCCTGTACTGCTTCCTCTTTTCTCCCTCTTCTGATGTCCATGCTGTTTGCCTTTCTGAGTGAGGATTGATCATCTTACCCAGAGTCCTTTTTCTTGCTCAGCTTCTTTAGGTGCACAGATTTTTGTAGGTTAATGTATATTGTTATATATACATATATGATATGTCTAATATCCACTTATAAGTGAGTATACAACATATTTTTCTTTCTGCTTCTGGGATACTTCACTCAGGGTGATCTCCTCTAGTTCCTACCATTTCATGATTTCCTTGTTTGGAATTGCTGGGTAGTATTCCATTGTGTAAATGTACCACAATTTCTGTAACCATTCCTGTGTTGAGGAACATCTGGGTTGTTTCCAGATTCTGGGTATTATGAATAAAGCTGCTACAAACATGGTTGTACAAATGTCTTTGTTGTATGCTTCAACATATTTTGGATATATGCCTTTAGGGATGGTATACCTGGATCTTGAGGAAGCACTATTTCTAATTGTTTGAGAAAGTGCCAGATTGATTTACAAAGTAGTTGTACAAATTTACATTCCCACCAGCAATGGAGTAGGTTCCCCTTTCTCCACATCTTCTTCAGCATGTATTGTCACTTGAGTTTGAACTTAGCTATTCTGATGAGTGTAATGTGAAATCTCGGGTCATTTTGATTTGCATTTACCTGATGACTCAATAAATGGGACCTCATGGGAAGGGTAGTATAGTCAGGACATTCCTGGGAAAGCTTAGAAGCAGTTCTCCTGGTAGAAAGTTAAATGATTCATAAGAAAATTTCCATCATTACAATATCCTCATGTTGTACAAATAATGAAAGCCCCCCAACCATGTAACATGCAGACAGTCCAAACAAGTGGGAGGCTGCACCACAGCAATTATAGCACTAGGTTCAGCTGAGTAGGATCTTTGTCAAGCATTTTTGTTGGCTTTATGATTTTTGCTGTTCCCATTAGTTAATGGCTGTGCCAACCATTTGGAAACATGACAGACAAGCTTTCCTAAGGAGATAGCACCAAAATTAACCACCAAGCACAGTATGTACTTGAAACTATAGAAATGTCAGTATGTGCTATGCCGAGATATTCAGTCCAACAGTAGTGATTCAGAAACATGAAGGCTTGTACTCTTGTTCCTTCTCAGAAAGGTTCTAAGTTTTGTTTTCTATTCAGTCAATCAGCAACAAACACCCTGCCACCATTTTCTTCAGTTTCAAGTATTGAAACGACCCAGAAATTGTCCAGCATCTGTGACACTTAGAGTTAAATTACGGTTTTCTCAGTAGTTCTGTCTGTTGTGTATATCATAGAAAAAGTGTGGAGGAAAGCCTTGAAACTGTAACTTCTGTAGAGATAGTTGTAGAGAATTGTGTAAAGGTCAAATGTATTGTGTGTTGCTATAACGCTGGGAGGAACGTTATAGGCAAAAGCTTCAACCTCTAAGAACAGGGACTTCTATCTGCCTTTAGACTGCTTTTTCCAACTCCTGCTTAGACCCTCATAGGAAGACTTCTGTTTCTGGCCCTTAGCAAGATCTTCTTTGCAGGGATTTGGCCTTAGCTACATCTACTACCTATCAGCAAGATAAATATAACTTTCCCTCTCATGTAAAAATCTATATTTTTAAAAAAGTGGATACTTACAACAATAGGAAAGTAGAAAGAAAATTATACAGATGGGGGAAGAGGCAGAAGAGGACCAAGTACAGGAAAAGGAGGAGAAGGGGAAAAGAAGACAAAAAATAGGGCAACAGGGGCAAATATGAGCAAAATGTGATGAGATATTTGGTTGAAAAAGTCATGATCGAAACCACGATTTTTTATACTAACTAAGAAAATAAATTTTGACCTTGTGTGTGACCACACTGTGGGTCACATGCAAGGACAACTGAGACTTTTCAGAGATAAACTTTAAGTTTTAAATGATTTCTTTTTCATATGGCATATAGTATAAAATATGTCAGGTAAT